>NC_071104.1:287500-297500 GCF_024256425.1 Clarias gariepinus
GTTCATCACAGGGTTTTTGTTTTTTCCCACTTTTTAAGGCAGTAATTTTTAAGGCAGTATTAAATTATGCATCTAACACTAAAACTAACAGACAGTCACACACTTTCTCTGCACTTCAGCCATGGATTACTCTATAATTCTATTAGTTTAGATTTTCGCCTTGCGTCTGGGTTTAATGGATGTAACACCAGACTGTGGACTTCACCTGAAATGTAGCTCTTATTACATCTCATAAACACGTCCAGCACCAACATTACTGCTCATGGGGTTAATCAGTCCAGAGGACAATCAAATGAAATACATTCCAAATCATTTCTCTCTTGTCTGCCGTGGACAATACATCACACTAATAGTGTGTTACTTTAGGACATTGTGGATCTGGACTTACTGGACAAATCCTCGGCCTCTTGAGAAAAAAGTCAGAGCTTAGAATAATGTTGTATATGAAAATTTTATAGGGAAAAGAAATGAACGCCTGATGTCATGTATATTTGTCAAAATGAACAGTAATGTCTGTGTTTACTTGTGATGTCACAGGAGGAGATGTGTGTGTATATAACCACACCTCATGTAAAGATCAGGAGTGAAGGTGTTAACGGGTTATGGGGCATCAGAACAAAACACTCGATATTGTCTGTAGTATGGCTGTTAATTGTCTCATATCAGACCATGAAATATGAATATAATGCACAATCACCTTTACCATGCAAATGTTATGCGACTTTTTTGCGAATGTGTTGGTACTTTTACCATGAAGCGACTTGAAGAGAGCTATCCTGAGGCATGTTCAAAACATGCAACGACATCATTTTATATTCGATCTGATCTTTATTTGGGTGGATATTCTGTGATGTCATCAGCGGTGAAGTGCATGTGAGATACAGTCATGGGTGAAATAAATGGACTCGCCACATCAAGTGCGAAAACTTCAGCGCTGTCACATAATAATATAGTCATAAACATTATGGATTTAATAAATATTATATTACAATATACACGGTGTGGACAAAACATTTCACACACTTTAAGATGCATTTAGTCACCTTTAGCTCTGATTACACACACACACACACATACACACACACACACACACACACTGTGGTGTCCAGTTCATGTGTGTAAATATGGAATATGTCGTGAGCCATCAGTGAAGAAGAAACCCTCCATAGATGTGATCCTCTGGTGGTTCAGTACATTCAGATGGTCAGCTGACTTCATTTTATGTCTCCAGAGGCTTGTACAGTGGACACTATGCATGATGGGAGCATCGCTTCATGTCCTTCCCTTCTCACCCTGACACGCCCATCACTCTGGAATAGTCTCAGTCTGGACTCATCAGGTCACATGACCTTTCTCCATCACTCCAAAGTCCAGTCTTTAACAAACTGAAGACTTTATTCTGATGAGTCTCACTAACGAGTGGTTTGTTATGGGGGAGGGGGAGGGGGGGGACTACACAGTATTAAAAGTTGTAGTTTAGCTAAACGGTCATAAACTGGCTTCTGTGTTCATTCTGCTCTATAAAGTCCTGCCTTTTATACGTCTATACCTTACTGTAGGTTTATACTGGAAACAGTTTCTGATGAAGTTACAGTAATAAAGTCGACATAATAACACAAAGTGTGTGTGTGTGTGTGTGTGTGTGTGTGTGTGAGAACAGTACATTATCCTAACGCCATGTGTTTATGGATGGTGTAAGGATGCGCGAGTGTCGTCTGAAGAGCTGATTAAGTCTCGGTGAGTTAAACTCGTTACAGTTTCTACACAGAAACGCCGCACAACTCAACAGCTGGAAACAGACACGTCATGTTTTTCCTCCTTAAACGAGTTTAACTGACGTGTGGCGCAAATTGCAGGAAGTTAAATCGCCTAAAAATAGAGCAGCAGAATTACGGAGCCAATTTAAGTTGTGAATTGCGTTTATGTGCAAAATACGAGGAAGCAAACAAGATCAAGCGCGGCCGCGTGTATTTAACGCTAACACTCAATGTTCACGGCCTGTTTTTATTCTCCAGCTTGCAGGTTAATGTGAATTATTATTATTATTATTATTATTTTTGCCGAACATTTTTTTTTCTTTTTTTTTCTAACAGCTCTGCAAATCAGAGTTTAATAGGAACGGACATTATGAAGCATCCAAATGACTATTTACAGGCAGGAGAAGTAAACAAAGTCATCAGGACATGGTTATGGATCGAGCAGAAAAAGCACAAAAACACACAACGTGAGGGAGGAAAAAACAAGGTCTTATCAGTAGCAAATTTTTAAAGTTCAGGGAACCTGCTTGCCGTGGATCCTGTGTTCCCCTGCCTGATCCACCTCAGCATCAGGACTCGAGAACACGTCTGGGTTTGAGTGTATTTATTTTTTGTCGCCTTGCGCTTTCAGGGTCCGGGTTCTGAATCTAGGGGAGATGTCCACCACATATATGTTCTTGTTGGACACCTTCTGTGCTGACGGACAGACAACGTGGAGTCCCGTTTCTACCAGAGTCACGTTTTAGACAAGACCAGCCTCCTTCTCACTCCTCCTGGGGAGAAGATAAACATCTTCTTCTTAATACTTTGTAAGTGCGGATGTGAGTCCTCAGTCTTCACCTGAAGGCAGTCAGTGACTCTGTGGATCAGCTGCATGTGAGGGAGAACCTGCCAGGCACGAGTTGCAGAAGCCCATCCTTTAGATGATGCACATGAGGAAAGGTGTTCTGATGTTCTGAGGACCGTGACATGAACAGAGAATGATCACTCATTGTCCAGAACCTCACTATGGCTTTGTGTGTATCAGATGATGTGATCCGAGCAGGAGCAGAGACATGGGGACACCTCTCCAGTGAGTTAGGTTCAGCTGATTATTTTAAACAGTTATTTTAAACAGTGCATGACCAGATGTTATGGAACCATTTGATATAAACAGATTGACAACACTGCTGAATTTCCTTTGTAAAACCAGGAGAAAGGTGTGTTTAAGAGATGAGAGGAGGAAAGGATGCATGTAAATTAGTAAGGAAAGATCTGCACTCGTTCTGTATCGTCTCCAGGTTTTAAAGCCTACAGTCAGGTAGGATGGAGGAGAAGTTTGGGGAGAAGGAGAGGACTTCCCTGTAGAAAAACATCTTTGTAGCAGGAAGATCCAAAAGATAGATAGATAGATAGATAGATAGATAGATAGATAGATAGATAGATAGATAGATAGATAGATAGATCAGGAGGTCCTAGTTAAAGAGCTCATGTGTGTTTTTAATGAAACATATATAAAAACGACTGATTGCTTAAACGTTATTTATTCAGTTAAAACATTTGTTTAAAAAAATAAAAACCTCCCTAAAATAAATGTTCTTTTTTTAAAATACAAATGTACAAAGATTCCGCAGAAGGAGAGCCATAAAGTGGACCGAAGACGTTTTAATCAGAGTCGTATCACACAGGAGAGAGCTTCTGGAGATGGACATCAGGGGATTTTTACACTTTGCATGATTTCAGTTTGATGCGAGTGCAGGTTTGAGATGAAGCTAAACCTTCGAGACATCTGTGTTGTACCTTTATCGCCCATGGAAGCGTTTGATGTCTCTTATTTCCTGCGCTCCATAAGATAAGCTGTAGATCTTCTCTCTCTGGAGACGAGCCACTCCGGGGCTCCAGCACGGTTCCTGCACACAAACCCGCGTTAGTTACTGACGCTCTCTCCAACGCATGGCGTCTCCTCGGCCACACGTGCTTTAAGACACGCAATGACTTCATTTACTCAGAACAGACTAATGCGCCTCCGCAGCAGTGAGACATCACGTCCGGGTGTACAGACCGACACGCGTTAAACATCTGAGGCGCCTCCAGAGGCTCATCGCAGCCGAGGCCTGATCTCATCATCATGAGTCTGATAATTAACTCGATGGGGGTTTCCCCTGAATGTGTGTTACATAAGCTGCACTCTCCCTGGTGTCGCTTTGTGCGGAATAGCTTCAGCTGTCTTTTCTTTCCTCTAGCGTGTGTGTGTGTGTGTGTGTGTGTGTGGTAGATTTACAAGTATAATCATGTCTCTATTGAATAAAATGAAGCTACAATAAACTGAATTGATGAAACTGTAAAATCAGTGTTTATTAAGGGTGAAGTGTTGTGTTAGATGAGTTAGCCTCCCTATTGATCAGTGGGTTAGAATGTCGCGCACACACACACACACACACACACACATAAACAATCACACACACAGTTTATGTTTCTTGTAAAACAGCTCAAGCTGGTATATATGAGGCAGTGGGCCACACACACACACACACACACACACACACGTAGATGACTCTGACGGAATTACGGGAACTGAGCTCTTTATGACTTTAACCTCAGTTAAATGTCATTTCAAGACTGGTGGATAAGAAGGAGGAGTCTGAGACACAGGGGGAGGAGTCTGAGACACACAGAGGGAGGAGTCTGAGACACAGGGGGAGGAGCCTGAGACACACAGAGGGAGGAGTCTGAGACACACAGAGGAAGGAGTCTGAGACACACAGAGGGAGGAGCCTGAGACACACAGAGGGAGGAGCCTAAAACACACAGAGGGCGGAGTTTAACATCCTACTGTAAGGTAGATTATTGACAAGTTGAAAGCATTCGAAACAGTTACTACTCGTCCCAGGATCTCATCATCACGAGTGGACGTTCAGCACATTCACCTCGAGGTCAGACAAACCCAAGAGCTTCATCTCAGACCCTCCAGGCCTCACTAAGCGCGTTAAATGTTCAACTCCATGACGGCACAATTAGAAGAAGACTGAATAAGAGCAGTTTGTTTGGACGTGTCACCAGGAGAAAGCTCTTCTACACACCACAAGGCTTCTGGGACAATGTCCTATGGACAGACGTAACCAAAGTGGAGTTGTTTGGCCTTCATGCCCAGCGCCGTGTTTGGGTAAAAACACCTCATACACACGTGTGTGTGTCAGTACGGCGTAAGAGACTGATGAAGTCTTACAGAAGGCAGGTCAAGTTACAAGCTACTGAATCAAGGGGTACTTATTAGGGGTACTTATTAGGGGTACTTATTATTGCCTCATGTTTATATATTATGATATAATGTTGTATTAGATCTTTTTAATTAACTTCAGCTCTTTGAACTTGTATTTGCTGCGTGTGTCCTGCAGACCGTATTAACCTGAGCTCATATCAGTCACTTTATAAACATTATAAAGATATTATTTTGACTATAATGCATATTAAGATGAAACCTATTTTCCTGTTTATCACAGAGTTCTTCACTAAAATGTTTTTCAAAGTAATTTTTTTTTAAACTGAGGCACAAAATACAGACCGATATGATTTATTTATTAAAAACAGAAGCCCAAACGTACAGAGGGAAAACTTAACCGAATTATAAACACACTGCTTGACCCGTACACCGTATGAACATATTTACAATTGTAAAGTAGCCCTGCTGTCATTCGTACAACCCTCCCAGTTCCCCTGTGTTTCTCACCATCAGCCAGTTTGTCTGTACATGCACGTTCCAGGCGTAAGATGTCTTCACATCACGTGCTGTCCATATCTTTATACCGTACTGAGATGGTTTGTTTGGTATATCCGTCCCCTAAAACCCATGAGATGCTGGTTTGTAAATGATTGACAGGTGCTCCACCCACTTCTGCCAAACGTCCCAGCTTGTCTCAGCTGACTGTGGGCTGCTCTTGTGTGGTGGTCATCACAGTGAATCACACGTGTCAGGATGTAAAGGTCTGCAGAAACATGGTAGTGTAAAGAACCCCCTGGACATCGTCCTCAACCCGGATGCTGATCCGTTGTGTAAAGAACCGCCTGGACATCGTCCTCAACCCGGATGCTGATCCGTTGTGTAAAGAACCGCCTGGACATCGTCCTCATCCCGGATGCTGATCCGTTGTGTAAAGAACCGCCTGGACATCGTCCTCATCCCGGATGCTGATCCGTTGTGTAAAGAACCGCCTGGACATCGTCCTCATCCCGGATGCTGATCCGTTGTGTAAAGAACCGCCTGGACATCGTCCTCATCCCGGATGCTGATCCGTTGCAGGATCTGTAGACGCCACACAAAATCAACACACGCGCATACGCTTCAACATTCACCGGGGTTACATCTACGCCTTTCCAGATGTTTAAACGCTTCTCCCCTGCAGGTTTCTCACGTCCATGTCCATGGTTACAGTGGAGTTTGTGAGGAAAAGTTTAAGACAGGACTTGATGTCATTCACTCGGGTTAGTGTTGGGGTTTGGTTCCATTTTTTCTTTTTAGCAAAAGGAGACCACAACCTCAAGTAGGTCTTCTTCCTCATCAGTCTCAGAGTCTTCCTCCTGGGTTTATACTCATGTTATCCTCAACCTCTTCCTCCTCGCGGTCAGCCTGGCTCCTCTCCTTCATCACTCTCTCTATTACATATAATTCCACATCTTCACCTGCAGTATATCGTGCTGACGAAGACTGAACTGTACGGCCTCGAAAAGCTTCATATACCAGAGCTGTGTGAGAGGTGTGTGAGAGCTGTGTGAGAGGTGTGTGAGAGGTGTGTGAGAGGTGTGTAAGAGGTGTGTGAGAGCTGTGTGAAAGGTGTGTGAGAGGTGTGTGAAAGGTGTGTGAGAGGTGTGTGAAAGGTGTGTGAGAGGTGTGTGAGAGGTGTGTGAGAGGTGTGTGAAAGGTGTGTAAGAGGTGTGTAAGAGGTGTGTGAAAGGTGTGTGAGAGGTGTGTGAGAGGTGTGTGAGAGGTGTGTGAGAGGTGTGTGAAAGGTGTGTGAAAGGTGTGTGAGAGGTGTGTGAGAGGTGTGTGAGAGGTGTGTAAGAGGTGTGTGAGAGGTGTGTAAGAGGTGTGTGATGGGTGTGTGAGAGGTGTGTGAGAGGTGTGTGAGAGGTGTGTGAAAGGTGTGTGAGAGGTGTGTAAAAGGTGTGTGATGGGTGTGTGAGAGGTGTGTGAGAGGTGTGTAAAAGGTGTGTGAGAGGTGTGTGAGAGGTGTGTGAGAGGTGTGTGAGAGGTGTGTAAGAGGTGTGTGAGAGGTGTGTGAGAGGTGTGTGAAAGGTGTGTGAGAGGTGTGTAAAAGGTGTGTGAGAGGTGTGTGAGAGGTGTGTGAGAGGTGTGTGAAAGGTGTGTGAGAGGTGTGTGAGAGGTGTGTGAGAGGTGTGTGAAAGGTGTGTGAGAGGTGTGTGAGAGGTGTGTGAGAGGTGTGTGAGAGGTGTGTAAAAGGTGTGTGATGGGTGTGTGAGAGGTGTGTGAGAGGTGTGTGAGAGGTGTGTGAGAGGTGTGTGAGAGGTGTGTGAGAGGTGTGTGAAAGGTGTGTGAGAGGTGTGTAAGAGGTGTGTGATGGGTGTGTGAGAGGTGTGTGAGAGGTGTGTGAGAGGGGTGTGAGAGGTGTGTGAGAGGGGTGTGAGAGGTGTGTGAGAGGTGTGTGAGAGGTGTGTGAGAGGGGTGTGAGAGGTGTGTGAGAGGTGTGTGAGAGGTGTGTGATGGGTGTGTGAGAGGTGTGTGAGAGGTGTGTGAGAGGTGTGTGATGGGTGTGTGAGAGGTGTGTGAGAGGTGTGTGAGAGGTGTGTGAGAGGTGTGTGATGGGTGTGTGAGAGGTGTGTGAGAGGTGTGTGAAAGGTGTGTGAGAGGTGTGTAAAAGGTGTGTGATGGGTGTGTGAGAGGGGTGTGAGAGGTGTGTGAGAGGGGTGTGAGAGGTGTGTGAGAGGTGTGTGAGAGGTGTGTGAGAGGTGTGTGATGGGTGTGTGAGAGGTGTGTGAGAGGTGTGTGAGAGGTGTGTGAGAGGGGTGTGAGAGGTGTGTGAGAGGGGTGTGAGAGGTGTGTGAGAGGTGTGTGAGAGGTGTGTGAGAGGTGTGTGATGGGTGTGTGAGAGGTGTGTGATGGGTGTGTGAGAGGTGTGTGAGAGGTGTGTGAAAGGTGTGTGAGAGGTGTGTGAGAGGTGTGTGAGAGGTGTGTGAGAGGTGTGTGATGGGTGTGTGAGAGGTGTGTGAAAGGTGTGTGAGAGGTGTGTGATGGGTGTTTGAGAGGTGTGTGAGAGGTGTGTGAGAGGGGTGTGAGAGGTGTGTGAGAGGTGTGTGAGAGGTGTGTGAGAGGGGTGTGAGAGGTGTGTGAGAGGTGTGTGATGGGTGTGTGAGAGGTGTGTGAGAGGTGTGTGAGGGGTGTGTGATGGGTGTGTGAGAGGTGTGTGAAAGGTGTGTGAGAGGTGTGTGATGGGTGTGTGAGAGGTGTGTGAGAGGTGTGTGAGAGGTGTGTGAGAGGTGTGTGAGAGGTGTGTGAGAGGGGTGTGAGAGGTGTGTGAGAGGTGTGTGATGGGTGTGTGAGAGGTGTGTGAGAGGTGTGTGAGAGGTGTGTGAGAGGTGTGTGAGAGGTGTGTGAGAGGTGTGTGATTGGTGTTTGAGAGGTGTGTGAGAGGTGTGTGAGAGGGGTGTGAGAGGTGTGTGAGAGGTGTGTGAGAGGTGTGTGAGAGGTGTGTGAGAGGTGTGTGAGAGGTGTGTGATGGGTGTGTGAGAGGTGTGTGAGAGGTGTGTGAGAGGGGTGTGAGAGGTGTGTGATGGGTGTGTGAGAGGTGTGTGAGAGGTGTGTGAGAGGTGTGTGATGGGTGTGTGAGAGGTGTGTGAGAGGTGTGTGAGAGGTGTGTGAGAGGTGTGTGAGAGGTGTGTGAGAGGTGTGTGAGAGGTGTGTGATGGGTGTGTGAGAGGTGTGTGAGAGGTGTGTGAGAGGTGTGTGATGGGTGTGTGAGAGGTGTGTGAGAGGTGTGTGAGAGGTGTGTGAGGGGTGTGTGAGAGGTGTGTGAGAGGTGTGTGAGAGGTGTGTGATTGACACAATGTTAAAATTTTTTTTGATCTGATAAAAATGATCTTCTCGATAGGTTCCTGTGTGGGTCGCCATAGTAGCCAAAAAGAGGCATATGAAGTGTGTGTGTGTGTGTGTGTGTGTGTGTGCACATGCATGTTTGTGTGTGTGTGTGTGTGTGCACATGCATGTTTGTGTGTGTGTGTGTGTGTGTGCACATGCATGTGTGTGTGTGTGTGTGTGCGTGTGTGTGTTTAAAGACACCTGTGTGTTTGTGTGTGTGAGAGGGGTGTAGATATGTGCCTGATCTCTGTTTTATACACTAATTCTAGTCTCATCTGTTCATTTCCAATAATCGGTTATTTTTGACTGCGGACATCATGAGTGTATAAACGTTCCATAAAACACACACGTTTTTATTTAAACATTTTAAATGTATTTTACGTGTTTAAATGCCATGTGAGAACAAAGACTTTAAACCTTAAATAATAAAATATTAAATTTACTGCAGTTTTTTCGAGAGGAAACAGCACGAGGGTTAAATAAATAATGTCACAGTGAAAAGTGATATTGTTTATAACTTATTGTCTGAGGTTGTATTTGTGAGATACTGAGACCGGCGGTAATGATCAGATGAATTATATTATGTTTTTCTAATATGGATGATTATTTCTATATATATGTGAATTATATTGTTTGCATCAGCTGAACATAAATCCTATAACATAACATTTTAAATTAACATCTGCTGCATCCAGATGTTTTTTCTTTCTATAATATTCTTCTCTTTTAAATGTAATGTGTGAGGGAGTGATAAAACTCTATTAGGCGTTACAGTCCAGAGGTTTTATTAAGGCTTTGGGGCGAGTGTTTGTGTGTGTGTGTGTGTGTGTGTAGGTGTGCGTGTGTGTGTGTGACAGAGTGCAGACACTTCACCCAAAGGGCTGATTAATGAACCCACACCATGCAGGAACGACCTCACAGACGAGTGTGTTCATCCATTAAGGAGAGAGCGGCGGTGAGGAAGTGCTGGTGTGAGGTGCATGCTGGGAACCGTGATGATGTCGTCGTGCTGATGCGAAGCAGATAGCGAGCATCCACTGGGGGGTGTGAGGCGCGGGCCGAGGCCTACAGCAGCTGCTGATGATACGGGAAATGACCGCAAAGGGATTTACACAGCTAATGGTCTTTGTGTTTATATCTATAAGTGTGTGTGTGTGTGTGTGTGTGTGTGTGTGGG
>NC_071104.1:300000-337500 GCF_024256425.1 Clarias gariepinus
TAAACCCACTAACAGGGAATGATCCTGTGTGTGTGTGTGTGTGTGTGTGTGTGGAGTTTAAACCCACCAACAGGGAATGATCCTGTGTGTGTGTGTGTGTGTGTGTGTGTGTGGAGTTTAAACCCACTAACAGGGAATGATCGTGTGTGTGTGTGTGTGTGTGTGTGGAGTTTAAACCCACCAACAGGGAATGATCCTGTGTGTGTGTGTGTGTGTGTGTGTGTGAAGTTCCCAGTGTGAGATGGAGCCCAGTGGAACCCTGTATGATCTCCTCCACACCACCTCAGAGCGACCTGCAGCGCGGTGAGAGACCAGCAGGGGGCGACAACTGGCATGTCCTACTGCTCTATTATATCTAACTTATGTACACACACACACTTATGTACACACACACACACACCTTGCCTGTGACTCCCTGTGGCCTCGTCACTCTTTTAATTTAATTCTATTTTATTTATATTTTTAATAAATGTTATATTTTTATAAATTTTTCTTTTTTTTAAAGAAAATATTTGGAAGTGTGTATGTGTGAGAAAAATGTGTCTAGATAATAACGAGATGAATGAATGAAATGTCTCTGATGAGCAAGCCAAGGGTGACGGTGACAGTGGCAAGGAAAAACTCCCTGAGACGGTAATAGGAAGAAACCTTGAGAGGAACCAGACTCAACAGGGAACCCATCCTCATCTGGGTGATAACAGATAGAGATGATATAACACCATGTGTGTTGTGCAGGTGAGAGTACAATATAACAGAAGTTCTTTAAATTAACATGAAGTCCAGTTCAGCACAGGGAGTCAGTAGGTGCAGAGGGCAGATGGGGTCTGGATCACTGGGAGCACAGGAGCAGGATGTGTAGCTCCAATCATAATAAGGCAGAATCCAGCTGGAGCTGGTCCTTCTCTGGATGCCTCAGGATCCTCACAGGGTCGGCCTTTGTCTACTAAAGCTGGTACAATCTGGTGTCGTTCGTCCCAGCATGAAGGACCACGGCTCCAATGTTCTTTACACCGCAGTGTGTTCCCAAACACTGAGGACGGTTTTATCTTTGAGCTCAGCCTCAGTGTGTGTGTGTGTGTGTGTGTGTGTGTGTGTGTGTGTGTGTGTTACTCATACTGCACTTCCTGTTCTGTACTCTGTGTGAGCACAGGCTGGGCCGTGACGAGGACACGTGGAGCGAGGAGGACGAGCTGAGGGACCAATCGGACGCTCTGGACCAAACCCACATCCTGTGTACAGAGACAGGTGAACTACAGTAACTAATCATACTGGAGAGGGTTTAACCTCATGACCTCCCTGCATTTCTCTTTTCCTTTATTTCCAGATGTGACTCTGCCCTCAAACCTAGGGTGCATTTCCAGTTCGTTTGAGACCGAGCGGGCGTGGCCCGGCGGGGGGGCGGGGCTAAGGAGCCCTGTACCTGTGGAACAGGTGTACCAGGAGATGATCCAGATTTATGAAAAGCTGCAGGTGAGAGAGAGACGTGACTGAGATACAGCAGCACACATGACACATTACTGTATGTAAATAATGTGTGTGTGTGTGTGTGTGTGTGTGTGTGTGTGTGTGTGTGTGTGTGTGTGTGTGTGCGTGCGTGTCCAGGTGAGAGCGGCCGAGCTGAGCGAGCGTGAACGTGAGATTGAGAGGAGAGAGAAACTCCTCCTGAAGCACCAGAGCACCGTGACACGACTCCTCAACACAGAGGGAGGTGGACTCGACCGTGTTAACACCCTGCAGCAGGTTAAACCTCACACACACACACACACACACACACACACACAGTGTCATCGTCCTGCAGCACGGCGCGCTCGAGCTCTGCGCTCTGATTGGTCAGCAGGTGTTGATTAATTCTCTGGAACAGCGTCTCTGACAGCAGGACCTGAGGTGTGTGTGTTTATGGACAGGAACATGAGCAGGAGGTGGAGAAGCTCAGAGCCGCGCTGAGGGAGAAGAGCCGAGAGAACCGCAGGATCAAATCCAGTTTCGACTCCATCAAGGACCTGAATGAGACCATGAAGAGACAGGTAGGTGTGTACAGGCACACGGGCGTGTCCGCTTTGTACAGCAGATTCTCACTGTGTGTGTGTGTGTATGTGTGTGTGTGTGTGTGTGTATGTGTGTGTGTGTGTGTGTGAGTACACAGTTGACTGAATTGAGTGAGCAGAACACGAGGCTGGAGGTCCAGTCACAGAGAGTCCACGCTCGGCTGGAGAACCTGCAGGTCAGACATGATGTCATCCGTCTGGAGTTAGAGGAGACGTGGAAATGTAAATACTCTCTCTGTTCTGTGTTAATGTGCTGGTAAAGTGTGTGTGTGTGTGTGTGTGTGTGTGTGTGTGTGTTAGAGAAAGCAGCAGTACTCCGTGTCACACCGAGGCCGGGAAAACAATCTGCTGAAGTCACATGACCCCAAACCCTCTAATCAGGATAAAGCTCCGCCTCCTAGCAAAGCTATCAGGGTAAGTCTTAGGGGAGGTGCAGGGGGGCTTCATGTTTCACCCCCCCTCCCCCTGTCTCCCCGCCCCCTCCCCCTGTCTCCCCGCCCCCTCCCCCTGTCTCTCCGCCCCTCCCCCTGTCTCTCCGCCCCTCCCCCTGTCTCTCCGCCCCTTCCCCGTCTCTCCGCCCCCTCCCCCTGTCTCTCTGTCCCCCTCCCCCTGTCTCTCCGTCCCCCTGTCACTTGTCTCTCCGTCCCCCCGTCACTTGTCTCTTTTTGACTCCGCCCCTCCATATGTCTCTCCGCCCCTTCACCTTCCCTTCCACTAGGGGAAGCAGCGCTGACACGCACACACCAAAACACACATAGAATAGTGAGTGTGTGTGTGTGTGTGTGTGTGTGTGTGTGTGTGTGTGTGTGTGTAGAGCTGCTCGAGTGTCCCGGCGGTGAAGCTGCTCTCGTACCTGATGGACTGGATGCTGGACGGACCGCCTTTAACCACAGACGACCCGAATACAGAGAGGCAGTGTGACCTGTATGGGGTTCCTCACCCCTCACTGCAGGAGCGCTGTGCCAAGGTGTGAACACACACACACACACACACACACACACACACACACACACTCCCTGCAGTGTTTTTTTCTTTCCTCTTGTACAGCCGTGTCTTACAGTGCCAGACGTTCTCCTCCTCAGGTTCTCCCTGTTCTACTCGAGCGGTTCCAGCAGGCCGAGACGAGCCGCCACTTACCGCTCCTGCGCTTCATCCACCGCGCGCTCACACAGCTGGACCACAGCGCTCAGGTACCACACGGGCTGTGAACTCAAAACCAACACCTTAGTGATTAGCGCTCACGCCAGACTCACCTCGCACCGGTACACAAACGGAACCAGCTACCCCGCCCCCAGGGCATCCAGATGTTAGAGGTCATGTTCTTCTCATACTGTGTGTGTGTGTGTGTGTGTGTGTGTGTGTGTGTGTGTGTGTATTCCAGCACCTCCCTTTGACCACTACACTGAGGAGATTAGGAGAGGAGGTGACCCGTAAATCTCCCCCTCTGTTCAGGAGCTCCTGTCCTCACACACGCTTCCTGTCCTCCATCCTCGTCCTCAAAACACTCAGCCAGGGTGAGACGAGACAACTGCTTTAATCCCCCCCACCCCCCCACCCCCTCCCGTCTCTCTCTCAGGTGAGGGTGTAAAGGCAGCTTTCTGCCATGAGGTGGCGCCGTGTGCAGTCAGAACTACAGAGTCACTACAGCACCGAGAATAAACACATTCACCTGTAGAGTCAGAGAGGAGACGAGTGATGGACACCACAGACAGACAGACAGAGAGAAACAACAACAACAATAATAATAATAATAATCAGTTGCAAAAGTACAGAAGTAAAAATAAGGAAACTGTTTATACAAAATAGAGAGAAATGGTTTGACTTGAGTACATGAACATCTTTCTCCATATTCTACTGTGTCTGTCTGTCTGTCTCTGTCAGTGTGTATCTGTCTCGGTCTGTCTCTGTCAGTGTGTATCTGTCTCGGTCTGTCTCTGTCAGTGTGTATCTGTCTGTCTCCATCTGTCTCTGTCAGTGTGTATCTGTCTGTCTCCATCTGTCTCTGTCAGTGTGTATCTGTCTGTCTCCATCTGTCTCTGTCAGTGTGTATCTGTCTGTCTCCATCTGTCTCTGTCAGTGTGTGTCTGTCTCCGTCTGTCTCTGTCAGTGTGTGTCTGTCTCCGTCTGTCTCTGTCAGTGTGTGTCCGTCTGTCTCTGTCAGTGTGTGTCTGTCTCTGTCAGTGTGTATCTGTCTCTGTCTGTCTCTGTCAGTGTGTATCTGTCTCCGTCTGTCTCCGTCAGTGTGTGTCTGTCTCCGTCTGTCTCCGTCAGAGTGTGTATCCGTCTCTGTCAGTCTCCGTCAGAGTGTGTATCCGTCTCTGTCAGTCTCTGTCAGTGTGTGTCTGTCTCTGTCAGTGTGTATCTGTCTCTGTCTGTCTCTGTCAGTGTGTGTGTGTGTCTGTCTCCGTCAGTGTGTGTCTGTCTCCGTCAGTGTGTGTCTGTCTCCGTCAGTGTGTGTCTGTCTCTCAGTGTGTGTCTGTCTGTCTGTCTGTCTCTGTCAGTGTGTATCTGTCTCTGTCTGTCTCTGTCAGTGTGTGTCTGTCTCTGTCAGTGTGTGTCTGTCTCTGTCTGTCTCTGTCAGTGTGTGTCTGTCTCTGTCTGTCTCTGTCAGTGTGCGTGTGTCTGTCTCTGTCTGTCTCTGTCAGTGTGCGTGTGTCTGTCTCTGTCAGTGTGCGTGTGTCTGTCTCTGTCAGTGTGTGTGTGTCTGTCTCTGTCTGTCTCTGTCAGTGTGTATCTGTCTCTGTCTGTCTCTGTCAGTGTGTGTGTGTCTGTCTCCGTCAGTGTGTGTCTGTCTCCGTCAGTGTGTGTCTGTCTCCGTCTGTCTCTGTCAGTGTGTATCTGTCTCTGTCTGTCTCTGTCAGTGTGTGTCTGTCTCTGTCAGTGTGTGTCTGTCTCTGTCTGTCTCTGTCAGTGTGTGTCTGTCTCTGTCTGTCTCTGTCAGTGTGTGTCTGTCTCTGTCTGTCTCTGTCAGTGTGTATCTGTCTCTGTCTGTCTCTGTCAGTGTGTATCTGTCTCTGTCTGTCTCCGTCAGTCAGTGTGTATCTGTCTCTGTCTGTCTCCGTCAGTCAGTGTGTATCTGTGTCTGTTTGTCTCCGTCAGTCAATGTGTGTCTGTCTGTCTCCGTCAGTCAATGTGTGTCTGTCTGTCTCCGTCAGTCAATGTGTGTCTGTCTGTCTCCGTCAGTCAATGTGTGTCTGTCTGTCTCCGTCAGTCAATGTGTGTCTGTCTGTCTCCGTCAGTGTGTGTGTGTCTGTCTGTCTCCGTCAGTGTGTGTGTGTCTCTGTCTGTCTCTGTCAGTGTGTGTCTGTCTCTGTCTGTCTCTGTCAGTGTGTATCTGTCTCTGTCTGTCTCCGTCAGTCAATGTGTGTCTGTCTGTCTCCGTCAGTCAATGTGTGTCTGTCTGTCTCCGTCAGTCAATGTGTGTCTGTCTGTCTCCGTCAGTGTGTGTCTGTCTGTCTGTCTCTGTCAGTGTGTGTCTGTCTGTCTGTCTCTGTCAGTGTGTGTGTGTCTGTCTGTCTGTCTCTGTCAGTGTGTGTGTGTCTGTCTGTCTGTCTCTGTCAGTGTGTGTCTGTCTCTGTCTGTCTCTGTCAGTGTGTGTCTGTCTCTGTCTGTCTCTGTCAGTGTGTGTCTGTCTGTCTCTGTCAGTGTGTGTCTGTCTGTCTCTGTCAGTGTGTGTCTGTCTGTCTCTGTCAGTGTGTGTGTCTGTCTCCGTCAGTGTGTGTGTGTCTGTCTCCGTCAGTGTGTGTGTGTCTGTCTCTGTCAGTGTGTATCTGTCTCGGTCTGTCTCTGTCAGTGTGTATCTGTCTGTCTCCATCTGTCTCTGTCAGTGTGTATCTGTCTGTCTCCATCTGTCTCTGTCAGTGTGTATCTGTCTGTCTCCATCTGTCTCTGTCAGTGTGTATCTGTCTGTCTCCATCTGTCTCTGTCAGTGTGTGTCTGTCTCCGTCTGTCTCTGTCAGTGTGTCTCCGTCTGTCTCTGTCAGTGTGTCTCCGTCTGTCTCTGTCAGTGTGTGTCCGTCTGTCTCTGTCAGTGTGTATCTGTCTCTGTCTGTCTCTGTCAGTGTGTATCTGTCTCCGTCTGTCTCCGTCAGTGTGTGTCTGTCTCCGTCTGTCTCCGTCAGAGTGTGTATCCGTCTCTGTCAGTCTCTGTCAGTGTGTATCCGTCTCTGTCTGTCTCTGTCAGTGTGTGTCTGTCTCTGTCAGTGTGTATCTGTCTCTGTCTGTCTCTGTCAGTGTGTGTGTGTGTCTGTCTCCGTCAGTGTGTGTCTGTCTCCGTCAGTGTGTGTCTGTCTCCGTCAGTGTGTGTCTGTCTCCGTCAGTGTGTGTCTGTCTCTCAGTGTGTGTCTGTCTGTCTGTCTGTCTCTGTCAGTGTGTATCTGTCTCTGTCTGTCTCTGTCAGTGTGTGTCTGTCTCTGTCAGTGTGTGTCTGTCTCTGTCTGTCTCTGTCAGTGTGTGTCTGTCTCTGTCTGTCTCTGTCAGTGTGCGTGTGTCTGTCTCTGTCTGTCTCTGTCAGTGTGCGTGTGTCTGTCTCTGTCAGTGTGCGTGTGTCTGTCTCTGTCAGTGTGCGTGTGTCTGTCTCTGTCAGTGTGTGTGTGTCTGTCTCTGTCTGTCTCTGTCAGTGTGTATCTGTCTCTGTCTGTCTCTGTCAGTGTGTGTGTGTCTGTCTCCGTCAGTGTGTGTCTGTCTCCGTCAGTGTGTGTCTGTCTCCGTCAGTGTGTGTCTGTCTCCGTCTGTCTCTGTCAGTGTGTGTCTGTCTGTCTGTCTGTCTCTGTCAGTGTGTATCTGTCTCTGTCTGTCTCTGTCAGTGTGTATCTGTCTCTGTCTGTCTCTGTCAGTGTGTGTCTGTCTCTGTCAGTGTGTGTCTGTCTCTGTCTGTCTCTGTCAGTGTGTGTCTGTCTCTGTCTGTCTCTGTCAGTGTGTGTCTGTCTCTGTCTGTCTCTGTCAGTGTGTATCTGTCTCTGTCTGTCTCTGTCAGTGTGTATCTGTCTCTGTCTGTCTCTGTCAGTCAATGTGTGTCTGTCTGTCTCCGTCAGTCAATGTGTGTCTGTCTGTCTCCGTCAGTCAATGTGTGTCTGTCTGTCTCCGTCAGTCAATGTGTGTCTGTCTGTCTCCGTCAGTCAATGTGTGTCTGTCTGTCTCTGTCAGTCAATGTGTGTCTGTCTGTCTCCGTCAGTCAATGTGTGTCTGTCTGTCTCCGTCAGTGTGTGTGTGTCTCTGTCTGTCTCTGTCAGTGTGTGTCTGTCTCTGTCTGTCTCTGTCAGTGTGTGTCTGTCTCTGTCTGTCTCTGTCAGTGTGTGTCTGTCTCTGTCTGTCTCCGTCAGTCAATGTGTGTCTGTCTGTCTCCGTCAGTCAATGTGTGTCTGTCTGTCTCCGTCAGTCAATGTGTGTCTGTCTGTCTCCGTCAGTGTGTGTCTGTCTGTCTGTCTCTGTCAGTGTGTGTCTGTCTGTCTGTCTCTGTCAGTGTGTGTCTGTCTGTCTCTGTCAGTGTGTGTGTGTCTGTCTGTCTGTCTCTGTCAGTGTGTGTCTGTCTCTGTCTGTCTCTGTCAGTGTGTGTCTGTCTCTGTCTGTCTCTGTCAGTGTGTGTCTGTCTGTCTCTGTCAGTGTGTGTCTGTCTGTCTCTGTCAGTGTGTGTCTGTCTGTCTCTGTCTGTCTCTGTCAGTGTGTGTGTCTGTCTGTCTCTGTCAGTGTGTGTGTCTGTCTCCGTCAGTGTGTGTGTGTCTGTCTCCGTCAGTGTGTGTGTGTCTGTCTCCGTCAGTGTGTGTGTGTCTGTCTCCGTCAGTGTGTGTGTGTCTGTCTCCGTCAGTGTGTGTGTGTCTGTCTGTCTGTCTCTGTCAGTGTGTATCTGTCTCTGTCTGTCTCTGTCAGTGTGTGTGTGTGTCTGTCTCCGTCAGTGTGTGTCTGTCTCCGTCAGTGTGTGTCTGTCTCCGTCAGTGTGTGTCTGTCTCTCAGTGTGTGTCTGTCTGTCTGTCTGTCTCTGTCAGTGTGTATCTGTCTCTGTCTGTCTCTGTCAGTGTGTGTCTGTCTCTGTCAGTGTGTGTCTGTCTCTGTCTGTCTCTGTCAGTGTGTGTCTGTCTCTGTCTGTCTCTGTCAGTGTGCGTGTGTCTGTCTCTGTCTGTCTCTGTCAGTGTGCGTGTGTCTGTCTCTGTCAGTGTGCGTGTGTCTGTCTCTGTCAGTGTGTGTGTGTCTGTCTCTGTCTGTCTCTGTCAGTGTGTATCTGTCTCTGTCTGTCTCTGTCAGTGTGTGTGTGTCTGTCTCCGTCAGTGTGTGTCTGTCTCCGTCAGTGTGTGTCTGTCTCCGTCTGTCTCTGTCAGTGTGTATCTGTCTCTGTCTGTCTCTGTCAGTGTGTGTCTGTCTCTGTCAGTGTGTGTCTGTCTCTGTCTGTCTCTGTCAGTGTGTGTCTGTCTCTGTCTGTCTCTGTCAGTGTGTGTCTGTCTCTGTCTGTCTCTGTCAGTGTGTATCTGTCTCTGTCTGTCTCTGTCAGTGTGTATCTGTCTCTGTCTGTCTCCGTCAGTCAGTGTGTATCTGTGTCTGTCTGTCTCCGTCAGTCAATGTGTGTCTGTCTGTCTCCGTCAGTCAATGTGTGTCTGTCTGTCTCCGTCAGTCAATGTGTGTCTGTCTGTCTCCGTCAGTCAATGTGTGTCTGTCTGTCTCCGTCAGTCAATGTGTGTCTGTCTGTCTCCGTCAGTCAATGTGTGTCTGTCTGTCTCCGTCAGTGTGTGTGTGTCTGTCTGTCTCCGTCAGTGTGTGTGTGCTCTGTCTGTCTCTGTCAGTGTGTGTCTGTCTCTGTCTGTCTCTGTCAGTGTGTATCTGTCTCTGTCTGTCTCCGTCAGTCAATGTGTGTCTGTCTGTCTCCGTCAGTCAATGTGTGTCTGTCTGTCTCCGTCAGTCAATGTGTGTCTGTCTGTCTCCGTCAGTGTGTGTCTGTCTGTCTGTCTCTGTCAGTGTGTGTCTGTCTGTCTGTCTCTGTCAGTGTGTGTGTGTCTGTCTGTCTGTCTCTGTCAGTGTGTGTGTGTCTGTCTGTCTGTCTCTGTCAGTGTGTGTCTGTCTCTGTCTGTCTCTGTCAGTGTGTGTCTGTCTCTGTCTGTCTCTGTCAGTGTGTGTCTGTCTGTCTCTGTCAGTGTGTGTCTGTCTGTCTCTGTCAGTGTGTGTCTGTCTGTCTCTGTCAGTGTGTGTGTCTGTCTCCGTCAGTGTGTGTGTGTCTGTCTCCGTCAGTGTGTGTGTGTCTGTCTCTGTCAGTGTGTATCTGTCTCGGTCTGTCTCTGTCAGTGTGTATCTGTCTGTCTCCATCTGTCTCTGTCAGTGTGTATCTGTCTGTCTCCATCTGTCTCTGTCAGTGTGTATCTGTCTGTCTCCATCTGTCTCTGTCAGTGTGTGTCTGTCTCCGTCTGTCTCTGTCAGTGTGTGTCTGTCTCCGTCTGTCTCTGTCAGTGTGTGTCCGTCTGTCTCTGTCAGTGTGTGTCCGTCTGTCTCTGTCAGTGTGTGTCCGTCTGTCTCTGTCAGTGTGTATCTGTCTCTGTCTGTCTCTGTCAGTGTGTATCTGTCTCCGTCTGTCTCCGTCAGTGTGTGTCTGTCTCCGTCTGTCTCCGTCAGAGTGTGTATCCGTCTCTGTCAGTCTCTGTCAGTGTGTATCCGTCTCTGTCTGTCTCTGTCAGTGTGTGTCTGTCTCTGTCAGTGTGTATCTGTCTCCGTCTGTCTCCGTCAGTGTGTGTCTGTCTCCGTCTGTCTCCGTCAGAGTGTGTATCCGTCTCTGTCAGTCTCTGTCAGTGTGTATCCGTCTCTGTCTGTCTCTGTCAGTGTGTGTCTGTCTCTGTCAGTGTGTATCTGTCTCTGTCTGTCTCTGTCAGTGTGTGTGTGTGTCTGTCTCCGTCAGTGTGTGTCTGTCTCCGTCAGTGTGTGTCTGTCTCCGTCAGTGTGTGTCTGTCTCCGTCAGTGTGTGTCTGTCTCCGTCAGTGTGTGTCTGTCTCTCAGTGTGTGTCTGTCTGTCTGTCTGTCTCTGTCAGTGTGTATCTGTCTCTGTCTGTCTCTGTCAGTGTGTGTCTGTCTCTGTCAGTGTGTGTCTGTCTCTGTCTGTCTCTGTCAGTGTGTGTCTGTCTCTGTCTGTCTCTGTCAGTGTGCGTGTGTCTGTCTCTGTCTGTCTCTGTCAGTGTGCGTGTGTCTGTCTCTGTCAGTGTGCGTGTGTCTGTCTCTGTCAGTGTGCGTGTGTCTGTCTCTGTCAGTGTGTGTGTGTCTGTCTCTGTCTGTCTCTGTCAGTGTGTATCTGTCTCTGTCTGTCTCTGTCAGTGTGTGTGTGTCTGTCTCCGTCAGTGTGTGTCTGTCTCCGTCAGTGTGTGTCTGTCTCCGTCAGTGTGTGTCTGTCTCCGTCTGTCTCTGTCAGTGTGTGTCTGTCTGTCTGTCTGTCTCTGTCAGTGTGTATCTGTCTCTGTCTGTCTCTGTCAGTGTGTATCTGTCTCTGTCTGTCTCTGTCAGTGTGTGTCTGTCTCTGTCAGTGTGTGTCTGTCTCTGTCTGTCTCTGTCAGTGTGTGTCTGTCTCTGTCTGTCTCTGTCAGTGTGTGTCTGTCTCTGTCTGTCTCTGTCAGTGTGTATCTGTCTCTGTCTGTCTCTGTCAGTGTGTATCTGTCTCTGTCTGTCTCCGTCAGTCAATGTGTGTCTGTCTGTCTCCGTCAGTCAATGTGTGTCTGTCTGTCTCCGTCAGTCAATGTGTGTCTGTCTGTCTCCGTCAGTCAATGTGTGTCTGTCTGTCTCCGTCAGTCAATGTGTGTCTGTCTGTCTCCGTCAGTCAATGTGTGTCTGTCTGTCTCCGTCAGTCAATGTGTGTCTGTCTGTCTCCGTCAGTGTGTGTGTGTCTCTGTCTGTCTCTGTCAGTGTGTGTCTGTCTCTGTCTGTCTCTGTCAGTGTGTGTCTGTCTCTGTCTGTCTCTGTCAGTGTGTGTCTGTCTCTGTCTGTCTCCGTCAGTCAATGTGTGTCTGTCTGTCTCCGTCAGTCAATGTGTGTCTGTCTGTCTCCGTCAGTCAATGTGTGTCTGTCTGTCTCCGTCAGTGTGTGTCTGTCTGTCTGTCTCTGTCAGTGTGTGTCTGTCTGTCTGTCTCTGTCAGTGTGTGTCTGTCTGTCTCTGTCAGTGTGTGTGTGTCTGTCTGTCTGTCTCTGTCAGTGTGTGTCTGTCTCTGTCTGTCTCTGTCAGTGTGTGTCTGTCTGTCTCTGTCAGTGTGTGTCTGTCTGTCTCTGTCAGTGTGTGTCTGTCTGTCTCTGTCTGTCTCTGTCAGTGTGTGTGTCTGTCTGTCTCTGTCAGTGTGTGTGTCTGTCTCCGTCAGTGTGTGTGTGTCTGTCTCCGTCAGTGTGTGTGTGTCTGTCTCCGTCAGTGTGTGTGTGTCTGTCTCCGTCAGTGTGTGTGTGTCTGTCTCCGTCAGTGTGTGTGTGTCTGTCTGTCTGTCTCTGTCAGTGTGTGTGTCTGTCTGTCTGTCTCTGTCAGTGTGTCTCTGTCTGTCTCTGTCAGTGTGTATCTGTCTCCATCTGTCTGTGTCTCTGTGTCTGTCTCTGTTTCATCCTAACAGAGACAAATGGCAAAGTAATATCGCTAATAAAACAGTAAATGAGAGAATAATAATGAGGGACATCAGTTGTGAGATCAGGACGAGGAGGACGAGGACACGTGGTGTGTGTTGAGAGGAAATGATAAGGCCCAGAGTGACATGAAGAATGAAGATGAACATAAAGATCCCCCTGAAATATTGTCATGTAATTCTGAGGCTTTTACCCACCGGGTGTGACTACACTCTGCTCACACCAGGTGGCGATATTGAGTTGTCTGGAGAAAAGACGTGTGTGTGTGTGTGTGTGTGTGTGTGAGTGTGTGTGAGTGTGTGTGTGCGCGCGTGGGTGTTTGTGTGCGTGAGTGCTCTCTCTCCCCCTGTGTGTGTGTCTCTCTCTCCCCCTGTGTGTGTGTGTCTCTCTCTCCCCCTGTGTGTGTCTCTCTCTCTCCCCCTGTGTGTGTCTCTCTCTCTCCCCCTGTGTGTGTCTCTCTCTCTCCCCCTGTGTGTGTCTCTCTCTCTCCCCCTGTGTGTGTCTCTCTCTCTCCCCCTGTGTGTCTCTCTCTCTCCCCCTGTGTGTCTCTCTCTCTCCCCCTGTGTGTCTCTCTCTCTCTCCCCCTGTGTGTCTCTCTCTCTCTCCCCCTGTGTGTCTCTCTCTCTCTCCCCCTGTGTGTCTCTCTCTCTCTCCCCCTGTGTGTCTTTCTCTCCCCCTGTGTGTGTCTCTCTCTCCCTGTGTGTGTGTCTCTCTCTCCCCGGTGTCTCTTTCTCCCTCTCTCCCCCTGTGTCTTTCTCTCTTTCCCCTGTGTGTGTCTCTTTTTCTCTCTTTCCCCTGTGTGTGTCTCTTTTTCTCTCTTTCCCCTGTGTGTGTCTCTTTCTCTCTCTTTCCCCTGTGTGTGTCTCTTTCTGTCTCTCTCTCTCCCCCTGTGTCTCTTTTTCTCTCTCTGTCTCTCTCTCTTCCCCTGTGTCTCTCTCTCTCTCTCTCTCCCCCTGTGTGTGTGTCTCTCTCTAGGGTTGTGATTCCTGTTTTCTCAGTAGTCATACGTGTCCCTCAGCACGTCATTATATTGGACGCCGTGTGTACAGTAGAACATCTGAGTGTGTGTGTGTGTTTTTCATTATCTCTCTCTATAAACCATGAACACTGTTCTGATCCACAGGGGACGTGTTGGTCTCGTGTGTCTCTCTTTCCCCCTGTGTGTGTCTCTCTCTCCCCCTGTGTGTCTCTCTCTCTCCCCCTGTGTGTCTCTCTCTCTCCCCCTGTGTGTGTGTGTCTCTCTCTCTCCCTCTGTGTGTCTCTCTCTCTCCCTCTGTGTGTCTCTCTCTCTGTCTCTCTCCCTCTGTCTCTCTCTCTCTCCCTCTGTCTCTCTCTCTCTTTCCCTCTGTCTCTCTCTCTCTCTCCCCCTCTGTGTGTCTCTCTCTCCCCCTCTGTGTGTCTCTCTCTCTCCCTCTGTGTGTCTCTCTCTCTCCCTCTGTGTGTCTCTCTCTCTACCTCTGTCTCTCTCTTTCCCCCTGTCTCTCTCTCTCCCCGTGTGTGTGTCTCTTTCCCCCTGTGTGTGTCTCTCCCTCTCCCCTGTCTCTTTCTCTCCCCCTGTGTGTGTGTTTCTCTCTCCCCCTGTGTGTGTCTCTCTCTCTCCCTCTGTGTGTCTCTCTCTCTGTCTCTCTCCCTCTGTCTCTCTCTCTCTCCCTCTGTCTCTCTCTCTCTTTCCCTCTGTCTCTCTCTCTCTTTCCCTCTGTCTCTCTCTCTCTCTCCCCCTCTGTGTGTCTCTCTCTCCCCCTCTGTGTGTCTCTCTCTCTCCCTCTGTGTGTCTCTCTCTCTCCCTCTGTGTGTCTCTCTCTCTACCTCTGTCTCTCTCTTTCCCCCTGTCTCTCTCTCTCCCCGTGTGTGTGTCTCTTTCCCCCTGTGTGTGTCTCTCCCTCTCCCCTGTCTCTTTCTCTCCCCCTGTGTGTGTGTTTCTCTCTCCCCCTGTGTGTGTCTTTCTCTCTCTCCCCCTGTGTGTGTCTTTCTCTCTCTCCCCCTGTGTGTGTCTTTCTCTCTCCCGCTGTGTGTGTGTGTCTCTCTCTCCCGCTGTGTGTGTGTGTCTCTCTCTCCCCCTGTGTGTGTGTCTTTCTCTTCCCCTGTGTGTGTGTCTCTCTCTCCCCCTGTGTGTGTGTGTCTCTCTCTCCCCCTGTGTGTGTGTGTCTCTCTCTCTCTCCCCCTGTGTGTGTGTCTCTCTCTCCCCCTGTGTGTGTGTGTGTGTCTCTCTCTCCCCCTGTGTGTGTGTGTGTGTCTCTCTCTCTCCCCCTGTGTCTCTCTCTCTTTCCCCTGTGTGTGTCTCTTTCTCTCTCTCTCTCTTTCTCTCCCCGTGTCTCTTTCTCTCCCTGTGTCTCTCTTTCTCCCCCTCTGTCTCTCTCTCTCCCCCTCTGTCTCTCTCTCTCCCCCTCTGTCTCTGTCTCTCTCTCTCTCCCTCTGTCTCTCTCTCTCCCTCTGTCTCTCTCTCCCTCTGTCTCTCTCTCCCCCTGTGTGTCTCTCTCTCTCTCCCCCTGTGTGTGTGTCTTTCTCTCCCCCCGTGTGTGTGTCTCTCTCTCTCCCCGTGTGTGTGTCTCTCTCTCTCTCCCCGTGTGTGTGTCTCTTTCCCCCTGTGTGTGTCTCTTTCCCCCTGTGTGTGTCTCTTTCCCCCTGTGTGTGTCTCTCCCTCTCCCCTGTCTCTCTCTCTCCCTCTCCCCTGTCTCTCTCTCTCCCCGTGTGTGTGTCTCTTTCCCCCTGTGTGTGTCTCTTTCCCCCTGTGTGTGTCTCTCCCTCTCCCCTGTCTCTCTCTCTCCCTCTCCCCTGTCTCTCTCTCTCCCCCTGTGTGTGTCTCTCTCTCTCCCCCTGTGTGTGTGTCTCTCTCTCCCCCTGTGTGTGTGTCTCTCTCTCCCCCTGTGTTTGTGTCTCTCTCTCCCCCTGTGTGTGTCTTTCTCTCTCTCTTTCCCCCCTGTGTCTCTCTTCCCCTGTGTGTGTCTCTCTCTCCTCCTGTGTGTGTGTGTCTCTCTCTCTCTTCCCCCCTGTGTCTCTCTCTCCCCCTGTGTGTGTCTCTCCCCTGTGTCTCTTTCTCCCTCTTTCCCCCTGTGTCTTTCTCTCTTTCCCCTGTGTGTCTCTTTCCCCCTGTGTGTGTGTCTCCCTCTCCCCTGTCTCTTTCTCTCCCCCTGTGTGTGTGTCTCTCTCTCCCCCTGTGTGTGTGTCTCTCTCTCCCCCTGTGTGTGTCTCTCTCTCCCCCTGTGTGTGTGCGTCTCTCTCTCTCTCTTCCTCCTGTGTGTGTCTCTCTTCCCCCTGTGTGTGTCTCTCTTCCCCCTGTGTGTCTCTCTTCCCCCTGTGTGTCTCTCTTCCCCCTGTGTGTGTCTCTCTCCCCCTGTGTGTGTCTCTCTCTCCTCCTGTGTGTGTGTCTCTCTCTCTCTCTTCCCCCCCTGTGTCTCTCTTCCCCCTGTGTGTGTCTCTCTCTTCTCCTGTGTGTGTGTGTCTCTCTCTCTCTTCCCCCCCTGTGTCTCTCTCTCCCCCTGTGTGTGTCTCTCCCCTGTGTCTCTTTCTCCCTCTCTCCCCCTGTGTCTTTCTCTCTTTCCCCTGTGTGTCTCTTTCTCTCTCTTTCCCCTGTGTGTCTTTCTCTCTCTTTCCCCTGTGTGTGTCTCTTTCTCTCTCTCTCTCTCTCCCCCTGTGTCTCTTTCTCTCTCTCTGTGTCTCTTTCTCTCTCTCTGTGTCTCTCTCTCTTCCCCTGTGTCTCTCTCTCTCTCTCCCCCTGTGTGTCTCTCTCTCTCTCCCCCTGTGTCTCTTTCTCTCTCTCTCTCTCTCCCCCTGTGTCTCTTTCTCTCTCTCTGTGTCTCTTTCTCTCTCTCTGTGTCTCTCTCTCTTCCCCTGTGTCTCTCTCTCTCTCTCCCCCTGTGTGTCTCTCTCTCTCTCCCCGTGTGTGTGTCTCTCTCTAGGGTTGTGATTCCTGTTTTCTCAGTAGTCATACGTGTCCCTCAGCACGTCATTATATTGGACGCCGTGTGTACAGTAGAACATCTGAGTGTGTGTGTGTGTTTTTCATTATCTCTCTCTATAAACCACGAACACTGTTCTGATCCACAGCGGACGTGTTGGTGCAGGCCCTTGACGTCCTGCACAGCGTGGTGGGAGAGGACGAGGGGCGTGGCCTGTTCCTGAAGTACAAGGCCCTGTCCACCGTCCTGTCTCTGCTGAGGACGGGAAGTCCGGGACTGCTCGCACCATCACTGGACGTCCTGCTGCAGATGAGCGCTGACTCACGTGAGTTTCACTACACACGCCTCACGCCTCGGTGTCTCCACTCACGTGCGGTTCTGTAACGTGTTCAGCCGGACCCTGACGTTATAGTCCTGGCGGTATCGCGCTCCGCTCTGATTAGCGAGCAGCTGAGTGTTCGAAGGTGGTGAGATGAAGAGCGCACTCGTCATCACTTCATCAGAGTTTAGATGAGACGCGAGGTCGTTGTTGTTGTTTTAGTCTCCTGTGTGTGTGTGTGTGTGTGTGTGTGTGTGTGTAAGAGGTTTCCCGTCAGAGTCTGATGTTAGTTCCTCACACAGGAGCCAGTGAGGTGTACCGCGGGATTATATGGATGGGCGTGATTAGCGTGATTAAGGCCACGTGTCTGCGCGGTTGAACATCATTAACACGTCCGTTGGTGCGGCTCCGTCACACCCCATTAAACTCCCACGCCTCAGACGGGGCTTGTAAACTTCGCCCCAACACACACACACACACACGCACGCACCTGACTGAGCGAATCCATGAGACGAGGATGAGCGTCAGAGAGCAGCTGCTGAAGTTCCTGGAGTGTTCTCTCTCTCTCTCTCCCTCTCACACACACAGAGAGAGACACATGGTCCTCATTCTCGTTAATACTGTAAAAATAAACATTAATAAATAAAAACATTTATAATAACTAAAATAATAAACCCAGATGTGCTCGAGCAGCGCTCCAGACTCGAGACGTCCCTCAGGTCCTCAGGGTTTCCATGGCAACCATTAAAATAGATCTCCACTCGACTACAGCAGCATTGTAATGTTTAACGCACACACACACACACACACACACACACACACACACACAGGCCCTGCTTTATGTAAACATGTTTATTAATCACAGAGACCATGTCACATGACACGATGATTATATAAATATTAACTTGGATTAACTTCACCACGGCGTCCCGGCATCCTCCCGACGTTCTCTATCCCTCTCTCTATCCCTTTATTTATCCCTCTCCCACTCTCTCTTCCTCTATCCCTCTCTCTATCCCTCTATTTATTCCTCTATCCCTCTCTCTCCCTATCTCTCTCTCTCCCTTTCTATTCTTCTCTCTCGCTCCTTCTCTCCCTCTCTCACTCTTCTTCTTTTTCCCTCTCTCTCTCATCTCTCCCTCTTCTCTCTCTCCCTCTCTATCCCTCTCTCTTTCCCCTTTTTCTCTCTGTCTCTCTCTTCCTCTTTCTCTCTTCCTTTCTCCCTTTCTATTCCTCTCTCTTTCCCCTTTTTCTCTCTCTCTCTTTCTCTCTCTCCCTCTCTCCCTTTCTCACACTTCTTCTCTCTCTCCATCTCTCTCTCTCTCTCTCCCTCCCTCTCTCTCTCTCTCCTTTATGAGCCACTTCCGCGGGGTGACACTAAGCAGAGTTGGAGGCCTCGGGGGCGCGGCTTTACGAGCTGCTAGCGATTTATGGAGCGATAATTAGCAGCCTGTGTGAAAGCGCTGAGGTCAGAGGGCGAGGGGAGTTCACACCTGGAGGTCAGTTCCAGCGCCCTGCGTTTGGACGTAAACCCCGCGTGGTGTTCTCGTCCCGCGCTCGCTAATGTGCTCCATGTGCTGGAGGTGGAAATCCTCTCTCTTTGTGACGGACGGCTTTGAAGTTCCTCAGCTTCGTCTAATAGGAGACAGCCCTACCTGTGAGGATGAGAGACAGCAGATGTGTGTGTGCGCGTGTGTGCGTGTGTGCGCGTGTGCGCGTGTGCGTGCGCGTGTGTGTGTGTGTGTGTGCGCACACGCACGCCATATTTTTCTTGAAAATCATTACCATTGGATTCACTGAATATCCGGCTTTAGATCACGACTTCACTTTACGCATAAATTTTCATAAAAGCTTTCTTGTGCTCTCAGATTTTATCTTTAGAGTGTGTGTGTGTGTGTGTGTGTGTGTGTGTGAGTGTGTGTGTGTGTTGGAGACAGGGAGATTGAGTGGAAGGCAGATGTGCCAAAGATAAAAGGGCCAAGCTGACCGCTTGTGTTAAATCATGGGGTTAAAGGTCACCGTGCTGCGGTTAATGCGAGGCAGATGCAGGACGCCCGAGGCGGGGCGGGGCGAGGCGGCGCTCAGTCGCGGCCCTGACGTACGGTAACGGCTCTCACATGGTTCCTCGCCCGCTGTTTATTGACGATAATGAAGGCAGACGTTTGTCCAAAGCTAAGTTCAGGAGAATCTGAGGTCGAAGGTTGGAGCTGATGATGTCATCATGACCTGTCTGAGGAGGAGGCAGTGACTCTGGTGACCCCCTGCCTCATCTCGACACGTTCCTCCAGCGCCTGAACCGTGATGATCTCACTATATCTGTGGAGACTTCTGGATGCTGAGCAGTGAGGTCACACTCCGCCCGGCTCCGTCTCACTCTAGGTTCTCACCTGCTCAGCCTGGGCTCTGGACCAGGCTCTTCGCTCGTAATCCATCATCATGTTCCGTCAGCTTCCCCTAACCACGGCCTGAAGTCTCGGTTCCTTCTGCAAAGTTCTTCTCTGTCCTCCTCACGCTGCACTGAGAGTTCTCCTCCTTGGATCGTCTCTCTGGACGCCAGTTATCAGTGTTCTGCAGAAGAACTTTTGCTGGATACAGAACAAAGGACGTAAAGCACGTTTCTCATCGCTTGAAGACATTTGAGAGATGATTGAGAAACCCAGCAGTGCTGATGATGTTTTACCAAAACCGTGTTTTAACTTTTGTACTTCACATCTGAACTTGTGGTCTCTGCAATAAAACTTCTCCTGACACTTTCACGTCAGTAGCATCGTCTTCTGAGGGTGTTACGGCGCCCCCTAATGGTACATTTGTCTTTTACGCTCAGAGAGTGTATTTAAAGGTGTGTGTGTAAGGGTGTGACCTGCGACCTTCTGCAGTTTGGGGGGAAATATACGTTCCTTAAAAAAAGAGAAACATGGAGTATTAACTAACAAGCAGTTAAATTGTGTGTGTGTGTGTGTGTGTGTGTGTGTGGTCAGTTGTAGTTGTTAGAAAGAAAGAAGGATGAGACTTAGCAGGTCAGACATAAAATAAAGTCCACACCACACACACGTGAGTGTGAGACTTTGCAGACTCCTAGATGTCCCGATAAGACTTGTCCTCCACAGTCCTCTTGTCCTTTGTCTCCTGCAGGTCACCTCCCTGACTTCCTGGAAGCGTGCAGCACTGATCAGTTCTTCCGCTGCGCCGCCGTTCTCCTCCGAAACCCACGTCTGGACCTCGTGGTGGCCGAGAAGCTCAGCGTCCTTCTCCAGAAGCTCTCCTGCATCAGGTCAGATCTCAGTCCTGTACTTCATCATCATCATCATCATCATCGTGTCAGTCAGTGGGAGGAGTTTATACTGCAGGAGGAAAGCGTTTCAGCTCCAGGTTCTTCCTCGACTCTGATACAGTAATGATGTCGGGTGGATTAGTCTTCGTTAGGAGACACCTTACTGTTCTTAAAGTGGATGGACGTCAGCAGTAATGTTTATTCTATGGTTTTGATGAAGCTCCGCCCTCAATCACTCCAACTCCCTTTTTTTTTAAGAAAGTAATTTTTCTCAAATATTTTTTTCCTAAGAAAATTAGTTTCCTTCCCTTATTGTTCCTACAGAGGAATTTCCTAAATTGAATTGTTTATGATAAAATCTGTTAAAATGAATAAACAGTTGTCTACTCGCGTCTCAGTCAGCTCCACGGGCGAGGCTTCACTCCAGGGTTCTTCGTCCAGAGCAGCGTAGCGAGGTTCAGCTCTCCGGTTACATCATCGTGTCCTACTTCCCGAGCGGCGTCCTCGCGGGGCTGACGCGCAGGAAGGAAAGCACCTCGTTAGCTCGGCCTCGCTGTCTAAATGAGCTCGTTAATCCTCATTAGGGAGATGGAGCGAGGGCGGGAAACGACTCCGTGTACCCGCCAGATGTTAATGTGGAGTTTGTGATGAAACTTAGCAAAGTTACAGAGAGAAAGTTCACATCCGCAAGTTTATTCTGATAAACAGTTTATCATTTAAAGCTGAACTTAGAAACATTAAAACTCCAAAGTTAACATAAAGTTCATCAGTATACACACTGCTGGGAGTTCCTGAGCTGGGATAAAGTGTGTGTGTGTGTGTGTGTGTGTGTGTGTGTGTGTTGCAGAAAGAACCGGCGTCTGTTCGAGACGTTCTCTCTACACCTGCTTCTACAGGAGACGCGACACGCGGCCGATCCGTCTCGAGCCTTCTTAAACATCAACTTCAGCTCCATCCTGTTTAACCTGGGCGTGGCCTCGCACCCCTGACACGCCCCTGACACGCCCCTGACATGTTTTGTACAGAACACTCCTGTTCTGATCATTTCTGTTTAATTTATTATTTATACGTTAGACTTCATTATGATTCACTCAGTGTGTATTAAAGTGTTTGTTATTCACATCATAACTCAGTTTCATGCTTCATTTGTAAACAAACTGGATTACGATGATGGACAGGACACACACACACACACACACACACACACACACAGAGCACCTTCTCAGAACAATGTTCCTCAGGTGGTGGTACTAATCCCATGTGTCGGTTCTCCTGGTGCTGATGTAGCGTGACATCGCGCTCTGTGTGTGTGTGTGTGTGTGTGTGTGCGCGCGCTCCTCCTCTACTCACCACACAGAACTAACGGATAACGTCTTGGAGCTTCTCACAGCACTGTGAGTGATTAGCGCTCTGCTAACCTACCAGTCTCGGTTAAGTAGATTCCTTTAGCTGAATGACTTTTGGCTACAATTACATCTGCAAGTTTTCTGGGGTTCGTCTCTGTCAGCTGTGCACATCTGGATCCTGATGTTTTGGCTGTTCTTCTTGGAGAAATTGCTAAAGATCTGACAGATCAGATGGAGGCCAATGAAAGACAGACATCTTCGAGTTCTGCCATGGATTCTTGATCAGAGAGAGGTCCGGGCCCGGATTGGGTTTTCTCCTCCATCCGTCTCGCCCTCGATCCTGAACGGTTCTCCAGCCGTGCTAATAAAACACTCCAATGCCGTGATGCTACCACCAGCGTGGAGAGATCAGAGTGATGGGTTTCAGCCAGACGGTGTGTTACATGCCAAAGCAAGAGAGAGCCAAGATTCACTCTCATCAGATCAGAAGACCTTGCTGGAGATCCTCCTCGACACAGTGTGTGTGTGTGTTTGTGTGTGTGTCGAATTTTGTTCACGCTTTAATAGAAGAGCCGGTGGTGCTGAGTGAGATGTTTAAAGTTGCAGACTGATCCTGTCCCCGAGTGTCCTCCTGCACCCCTGGTGGTGTCGAGCTCCAGCTCAGGTTCAGGAATAAACCGTTTCCTAGTGAACTTTTCCCCAGTTTGTTTTCATGTTGTTGCTCCAGGAGGTCGGCGGTGTTGGAGAATCTGACTTTACGATGTGGTGCGACGTCCACGCAGTAATGAGTTAAATAATTTCGTAACAACTTCAGAAAAATAAACAAGGTCTGTTAAAGAGGAGACAGTCTGCAGATGGGAAGATCATGTAAAGACTTTCAGGGCTCAAGACGAGCTGTTAGCACTGAGAGAGGAAAAAACACGCACACGCTGAAGTCATAGCTGAAGCATCAAAGTTATAAGCAGATCTTAAATTGTTGGAATCAGTCTCATATTGGAAACAGATTATAGAAGAAAAAAAGTCCTATAATATTGTTTTTAAAGATGTTGTGTGTTGAAGTGTGTTAGTGTGCATGGGATGGTGGTGACTTTACTGCACATGTTTTGGTTGTTCTTCACGTACTGCTCGTCCACAGAGACGTCCCTCCTTCACGCTGTCTGTACCGCTGTTCCTCCGCGCTGTTCCTCCGCGCTGTTCCTCCTCTGGGTTCTCCAGGTGACTCCTGCATGTGTTCAGCACCTGCGCTGTGACCTGTGGACCAGGACGTGTCCGTGTGTCAGTCGTGTCCCCTACAGCTGGCTACGACTCTTCAGTTTAACACGACGTTGGATAAATAACCGCAGCTCTCTACATCACTGTTCCCCGTCCCACTGTTCCTCCAGGACACCTGAACAGCACAGCAAGGCTGAGCTTTTAAAGATTAAACATGCTGTTGTTGTGTGACCTCACTGAGATGAGTGACTACCTGTTGTCTTTATCGTAGCCGGAGACACTCGTCCCCTCACCAGCCTCCATTTATTCTCTCGTTCTCTGAAGTTAAGAAGTTTGTTGTGTTACTGAGAATACACAGAGTCCTCATGGGACACGTTCTGGTACAGGAGACTCCTTCCATAAGTGTTACAGAAAAATGTCTTTTTGGCAAAAACATCTGTATATTAACAATTATACACACTTTATTAAACAACAAACTTTAATCACTTATTACATCGTGATTATTTCTTCGTCGTACATGAATGTACCATATTAATACAGTATATATACTAGAGTTAATGTAGAGTTAATGTAGAAAGAGGTAATATGTTCAATCTAATAATAATCTGCTGATCTTTATTGTAATCAGTGATATTATTATTATTATTATTATTATTTCTGGTTGAAGCCCACGTACATGTCTGTCTGTCTTTCTGTACAGTTTTGTCTTAAAACCACTCCAGCGTGTTAAAATTCACTTATACCACTTCAGCGCTGTTATTTCAGCCAAAGTGAAAATATGAACTAATCCCAGTCAAAATATTCACTTTATCTTTTCTAATTAATATCTATTGGTGCAGGTGTTTGTTTACATTGAGACAGTAGCGCATTAGTAGATTATTTTACAGTAGATTATTAAATCCCACACATAACTGTTCATAACATCACTTTTACTCCACATTTAGATTCACTGATGGTGCAGATTAAACTTCAGGTAGAGATCTAAGGACTGCAGGAGATTCAGTAAAGTCTAGACAGACAGTTCTGTGTGATTCAGTAGGAGACAGATGGACACTTTTCTGAGACTGGTGACTGGTTTCTGGTCCTCTAGTGCATATTAAGTTCTGACTGACGTACAGTCTAAGCCTTTCTTTTATTTATACAGATATTGAGATGCTGTTTAATAGAGAATTTAATCTGGACCTTCTGACCCATCAGAGAATCAGAACTCTGTGTGAGTTTCGTGCTCTCAGTCGTGGTAGAGCGTTACTCCGTCTCGTCCACATGCTGCTGGTATTTTAAAGAGTAACACGTGTCCCCTGTGCGCTCCTCAGTTACACGCGGATGGAAGGAAAGATGGATTTGGTGGTCTCGTATAACGAGCTTAATTTTACATTTCTAGCCAGACGCAGGGTTCGTAAAACATAAACACCGGTTTACCGACAGGTTGAGAAGCAGAGCCAGCGTGTAGGCGTACCCCTGGGCGCGTAACAGGCCGAAATAATGAAGATGAATAAATCAGGCGGTGACGAGCACTTAGGCCCTTAGACAGGCGTGTTATTACAGCGTTTGGGTAAACGGCACTCGCGGACAGACAGAACGCAGGAGCAGAGAACACACGCTATTCTGAGTGTGTGTGTGTGTGTGTGTGTGTGTGCGTCTCCAGTGTGCCGCTTTACAGCAGTGATGTCAGTGGATCAGTTCAGAAACGTTCGAGACTCCAGCTCTCTTCTTAAGTTTAACATCTGAAGGCATGTAGTTTACAATCCATTTGCTAATTTCTTGCTAATCTTTTAGGCTAATTTATGATAAGCCTATGAATAAACTATAGCTGTAACATGACAGTTTAATGACCTTTAGAGATCTTTATGTTCATGAGTAATTTTTTTTATTACTTTATTTAATGAGAGAACTGAGACTTAGTGTTTTGTATTGCACTGCCCTCCATGGTCCCGCCCTCTTTTTTCCGAAAGGGGCGTGTCGTCTTAAACAACACGCCGTCTCTGCACTGATCATTTCTATCTCTTCTGAATCGCCCCTGAACCGTCCGTGTTGTTCTGTTCACGGCTAACATCTTGGTTGGAAATGAACATCTGTCTGCCTCTGCCGAGACGTTACAGCTGGGCCGTGGATGAACCGGACAGTGTTGTAAAAACATACGTCCAGATGTACACAGAAAAGCTTCAGAGTTCATCACGTGAACCTGGACATGTTTGTCTTTCTTGGGATCCGTGACTGATTAAAAGTAATTCTAGTCCAAACTCTCGAGAGTTCATGACATAGCCTTCTCCCTAACCCAGGACACGTGACTGTAATGACTACGGTGATTAGATTACAGCAAACCATCACAGAAACACAAGGCGAGTCGTTTTAATCAAAACCTATGTTTAATTAATTAGTTAATTGTGTCAGAAGAAGTGGTGTCTTCTCTAATAATCACTCAGCACTGTGAGATGGAGACAGAGCTTCAAGTGAGGCGTGCAGAAACTCGCTGGAGTTAAAAACATGACTGAGTGAAGGGTTCGGGTGGCAGATCAAAACCCGCACCGCTCTTCTCTGCTCGAGGCTCCGATGCCGAACTGGGGTTAGAGTTGATGGGATTGACAGATAATTACAAACCCATCATGGTTTTACTGACGATGTCCCAGGAGACACCACGCCTATCACAGAGGTACCTTACCCTAAAATGTTTTTATCTATTATTATTAAACCACTGGTTTGGAGATGGTCATGTAACTCACGGGACAAACATCTCCTGAAGTCCATCATCTCTGCTCTGGTGTGAACTTCAGCCAGTCACGGACACTCTCCACTCGGTTAGACCCAAATAACAGAACTTGCCTCAGTTAGTGTTCTTATTAAACCATCTGCCATTTTATGAAACACCTGAAGAGCTCCAGCACCTGGAGGTCAGTTAAATCTGTAACACATCACCAAAGGTCAAATCTGATTATCTGATCCGTGTTTCTCTGTGAGGTTCTAGCCAACTGTTTCTGTAGAATGCTATTGTATTCACTCCTTGTTTGATTGACTAGCATGACCACGCCTTCAGCAGCTCACAAAAACAAATCCTTTTTTATGATTTCAAGTTCAAGTTCAAGTTCAAGTCGGCTTTATTGTCATTACAACCATATACAGTTAGTACACAGTGAAACGAAACAACGTTCCTCCAGGACCAAGGTGCTACATGCAACATAAACTTACAACATAAATTAACAGAGACACTAAACTAGCTAACCAAGAGGCCTAGTTAACTGGCTAGCAGAGACAAGACAGATAATCCTAACATAAATTACAACATAAATTAACAAAAACTAACTAACTAAGTATAACTACAGGTTTTATAGACAACATAAAGTGCACGTGCAAATGTGCAAACAAGAGCAACAACAAAGTGACAACCACGACATAACAGAACATAAAATATGGTGTTGAGGTAGTGGGTAAACATAAACATTCTTTAAAAACAGCAGCAAGAGGAATTAGTGCAAAAATTAGTCCAGTAATGATCATTGTGCAAAAAGATAAACAGTGTAGCATTTACAGGTTGGTGTGTACGATAATTTGGTGGTGTAGGTCAGTGTGTCTGCACTTGTGTTGATTAGTCAGTCCAGTCCCAATATTTTGAGGTAGTTGAGTTAAGCTGTGTGATAATGTTTGTGTTAGTGTGTCTGTGTGTGTGTGTGTGTGTGTGTGTGTGTGTGTGTGTGTTTATCAGTCCAGTCCCTTTTTGTTGAGGAGACGGATGGCTTGTGGAAAAAAGCTGTTGCACAGTCTGGATGTGTGTGCCCAAATGCTTCGGTACCTTTTTCCAGATGGCAGGAGTGTGAAGTGTGTGTGAGAGGGGTGTGTCCGATCAGCCACAATGCTGGTGGCTTTGCGGATGCAGCGTGTGGTGTAGATGTCTTCAATAGAGGGGAGAGAGACCCCGATGATCTTCTCCGCTGTCCTCACTATCCGCTGTAGGGTCTTGCGGTCCGATATGGCACAATTCCCAAACCAGACAGTCATGCAGCCGCTCAGAATGCTCTCGATAGTCCCTCTATAGAAGGTGATCAGGATCGGTGGTGGAATCCAACTTTTAGCTCAGGCACTATTAGCCAGGTTCCGGTTTTTATTACATTACTAACTAAACAGTAAAGATTTATTTCAAAACATTTCCTGCAGTCTAACCTCATCTCGGGTGATGCGCTTACACTTTACAAATTAGCTAGCTAACTGTGAATGCGTAACTTTAAGTGAAACTAGCTAACAAACACTTAGCTAGGGACACAACACCAGTCGTGGTGAGGGAGAGCGGTACAGTAGGACACTGAGCATGTACGGAAGGACAGAAGCAGAAGGAAAATGTGCAAGAGTTTAGAGAAACCCTGCTGCTGGAGGACAACAGGAAGCTTGAAGCCACCAAAGAGGAGCATCAGGGATCAAGCAAGGACATCATGTTCTGACCCCTCTCCCAGGTCAACACCGACTGCACCGGCTGCAGTGTGTTTAGATGAAGTCACTCATCTCCCGCCAAAAAAACGTAATAAATGATATAATTGATACAGATTAACACTGATGTCCCATGCAGTCATTTAACCTTACTAGTAGTGTAGAACTGAAACAACTGCCTGGTGCCCCGGGCCAGTAGGGGAGCTCCAAGAGCTGACAAACTTTTATTTTTTTTAAGGTAATGATGACGAATGCTGGTTGGAGAGGCTCTCTGCAAATGTTTACGTAGAGACCCAACAGACCCTTGAAGAGCCCCCCACCCCCACCACAGCAAGATCCAATGCTGAGTGTAGACCAACACAACTGACATAACGTTCTACAGGGATGGAGTGGTTCTTCGGTTCTTCAGGCCGTTTACAAGCTGCTTCAACCTGGAAATGATCCTATGCTTCCCTGCTGGTCGAGTTCAGACCCTTCTGGATGCTCTACAGCTTTATTGTTGCAGCTTGCTGAGAATCATCATGGAAACCACCTGCTCTAGCTGAGCATGAGAAGGCTTTGTCTTCATAGCAAACCGAAGACTGTGTAACTGGGTGCATTAGCTTATTATTTGCTTTCTGTCTCATGAAATAGTGGAAATGAAAGTCTTCCCCAGGCTGTAATCAAAATAACGAGCTACTCCTAAGTCCTCTGCATTACCCAGAATGGAGATAGCTTTATGATATATTATACACGTTAAATAAGGGAGGAGGAGTTCATGCTCAAGTGTTTATTTTTATCCTGGATCTTCGTTAGCAACACACAGTATGTCAGGTGTGTGTCATGAAGCATGGTGGTGGTAGCACACCCGATACGCTAAGAGATATCCCCGCTAAGTCATGATACTTCAGTTGAGACCCAAAAAACATCTTGACATGATTCATTTACAACAAAACACACTGATACAAAATACATTTTGCGCCTTTATTTATTAAACAAATGCAACTTCAATCAGAGCCATAATAATAATAATAATAATAATAATAATAATATTACAATTCTAATAAAATTTAAATCTAATAAAAAAAGTTATTGAAATCTAATAAAAAAGCAGTTCCACAGAATAATCAGCTGTCTGAATATAATCTTTTATTGATAGTTTTTAACATGATGATGTGTATGTACAGTAATAAGTTAATAATATATACACTGATATTCGGTAAGAAGCGTTTGCTCTCCGTTGCCTTAACGCTGATGAGGTAAGGTGAGCGTCTGTACACAGCGCGGTGGAACAGCAGTGTGTGTTCTCCGCTCAGTCACACAGCTTACACTATGAAGAAAACACACGGACAGGTATTAAAGGCTGTGATGTCATGTCCGTGCGGCTCGGCTGCTTATCGCTGGAAACCATCAACAGCACGCCATAAACCTGGAGCCGGAGTGCTTCGGAACGTTCCGGCTCTTATTAGCTCTCCTGTAAGTCTTTCAGTCCGCTGCATCGCCCGGTTAGCTGAAGGCTAATTTTTGTTAACGAGGTGCCAGAAATCACAGGCAGTTTATCACGAAAAGTCATAAATTCATGAATTTTAGCAAATTAAGACACGAACCAGGGGCTTAGCCATGGTTACAGAACCACACACACACACACACACACACACACACACAATTTCAACATTGGGTCCACAAAAATCTGAAGTCATTAACAAATGTCTATATAACTCTATATACAGTACTGTGCAAAAGTCTTGACCCCCCTCATTTCCTCATATGTTGCTTCCAAAGCTCCAGACTTTCTTCTAGTTTTAACGGAGTCTTGAGGAATAGTTCTCCAGGTTTCCTAAAGAATGTTTTTGTCTCCATTCATGTTCAGTCCAGTCCCTGTACCTGAGCAGTATCAGAGGAATGTTTGTGTTTGTTAAGCCACACAGTGACTTATGAATCATTCAAACATAAAAACATCTAACTTGAAGAATGCTGAGTGGTTGGAACAGACGAGAGGGGAAATGAGGTTGCTGCTACGGTTGGTAAATAAACAACTTTTTAAAATTGCAGCCTGTTGCAGCACTATTGCCTCGTACCTCCAAGGTCCAGGTTTGATTCCCGCCTTGGGTCTGTGTGTGGAGTTTGTGTGTGTATGGAGTTCGCATGTTCTCCCTGTACTTGGTGGGTTTCCTTCGGTTACTCCAGTTTCCTCCCACAGTTCAAAGACATGCAGATTAGGCCAATTGGTGTTCCAAATTTCCCATAGTGTGTGTGTGTGTGTGTGTGTGTGTGCCCCATGTCCCCTGAGAGAGGCTCCAGGCCTCCTGCGACCCTGTACAGGGTAATTGCTATAGAGAATGAGTGAGTGAGTAACATGAACTAATGAGGGGAAGGGGGGGGGGGGGGGTCTTTGCACACTACTGTGTATATACACACATCCTTCAAAGTACTGAGGGTCCGTCCTGAAGCCCTGCTGTGTTTGGAAGCCATCACAGGCAGGACTGTTCTCCTTAGAGCCTTATTTTGGAGAAGGGTAAATGGATATTGCATTTTAAATACTATTAATATTATTATTAAAACCTAATTTATATCATTAAGTTTAAATGCTGAACACATATCATGTATGTTTTATATGTAACTGCTTTGAGCCATAATTGTTAATATCATCACTTTACAAACCTATCAGTATATTACCTGTGGTTAATTCTGGAAAACATCACAAGAAACATGATGTTTCAGACGAAATCCTTCATTATAGGATAAAAAAGATTCCTAAAAAACTTTGCATACAATTTTGTCTGAGTCACTTAATTCAGGACAAAAATATCGACACTGTTTGGTGAAGAAGAGGTCCTTAAGTCTGCGTGGCCAGCACAATGTTTAGGACCGTTCAAAGAAAAAACTGTGACAAGAACAGCACATAAAAAAATATGGCCAGAAGGGGGCGCTGATCATACTGAAGGTATGAGAATATCAATACAGAAGCTTAGAGTGGATTTTCTTCTTTGTAGCTTTGCTTCTTTTAAACGCTAGCGCAACGTGAAGTAATCGTCAGATGCTGAACAGAAGGGGGCGCTCCGAGAATATCAAGGCATAGTGCTTCGACCACATCCAGCCTCTCGATCTGGACGAGTCGAGCGAGCAGGTCCGGGATGCTGTATCCGGCCGTGCTGATACGGTCGAACAGCTGCATGCCGTCAGTCATCCCTCCGATCTCGTCCCGTTTTAATCCGAAGCTCTCAGCCAGGTGACGCCAGGTCCTGACCAACGCCTTCTCCGCGCTGTAGGTGGCGCTCAGCATGCGGCTCGTTCGCTCCAGGCAGTCAAAAGGCAATTCGACCGGACTCATGCCTTGAAGAGGAGAAACACATAAAAGGGTTCAAATCAGCTCACAGAACAATTTCAAATTCAAATTCAAATTTTATTTGTCACATACACAATCATACAGAGTACAATATGCAGTGAAATGATTTTGTGCGACCACAGAGTCACGACGGCAGCCACCTAACCGGCGCCATCATAGAAGATAAGGAATAGATACATTAGGATAACGAGGGTAAAAAATCCCCTCCCAGACTGTCCTTCGAAAAGTGCAGTGTGCGATCAGGGGTACAAAAATACCTCAGCAACGAGCACATAAAACATGTAAACACAGGACAGGAACATTGCAACGATTAGGGTACAGGGGATAGGAAATGTCCAATGTAGACAAACAGCTCCAGTCCCTGCAGCTAGAGAGCGCTGGTCCCGATTCCGCCTACCCACACTGAAGGGAATAAGCACACGAAGGCGTTGGATATGGGGAAGGTAGAGTGTCTATCTGTAGCTGTTCTGTGAGTGCGTGAGTGTGTGCGTGTCAGTTGTAAGCCTGTAACATCCCGTAATAGTCTGCGCCAGGTGTCCTTGAAGGGGGGGGGGGGGGGGTAGGAATCCAGAGCGTCTCGTTATCTTGGTCTTCGGGGAGTTAGTTATGTCTCCAGCCACGGCCTTGAAATGCAGTAGCTGGAAACAAAAGGGGCAGCCGAAAAGAAAATCATATCTCCAGGTTTCGGTCAATATCTGCCAATTTCACAGATATTTAATGTCCATCACTGGTCTCCAGGTCTGTCCAAATCACGTTGCATAGCTGCTAGTCTCACCAAGATGTTATCCAATTTGCGGTCCAGAACCACAGTCTGATTACCGACAGCTCTCGTCACCACTATTTCCCAGCCAGCCAGTCTCTTGGGGTTGAGACTGACTGCTTTTAAGATTTTTCGATATCCAAGTATCCCACCTAATCCAATCAGCAGAATCCCAGTTATCAGAGTTCCGAATAGGTAGATATCTTCAACATCCTCCAGAGACAGTGCGGCCAGGCACACAATGCGCCACTTCTCCCAACCGTCCATCGTGTATCCAGCAGCAAACGTCCCAGCAGGACAAGTAGGTTCCCCAGAACCCACATTTCTCGTCGAGAAGATCGTGTCAATTTCAATCAGAGACCACTTGATCAAATCCATATTCCTTTTTATTTTCAAGAGCAAGGCGAGGAGAGTCTCTGAATAGTATCACAAGACAGACAAGAGAAGCAAGCGGGGAGAGATAAGGGAGGGAGAGCAGATGCGACCGCCTTCGTCAAGAGCCAAGAGGGAAGAACTCTTCTCTTAGAAGAATTTGAACTGTTACCCATTAGTTAGTTACTCCATGTTGCACAGGTCAGGGTGTCAGGTGCCTGAGGAGGGGCGTTTATATACGGAAAGGTGGAACGAGGATTTATAATATTGTTCTCTTCGAGATATCAGACCTGATTGTTTTGATAAATGAGAGATCTGAAGAGTATTTAGAGCATAAACTCAGACCCCAGGTGTCGCTCCTGTCAGCTAAGAACAGGAAACTGGGGCTACAGGTCACATGGGCCAAAACCACAATACATGATTGGAAAAATATCGCCTGGTCTGATGAGTCTGGATTTCTGCCCAGAGTGTAAGGGGTTATTGTGTGTATGATTTAGGACATATAGTCTCAGGGAAGTCCATTTTACTTCCCCGTTGTAACAAGAAAAATGAGAAAGAGTTCAAGGGGTGTACAAACATATTCAAGGCAGTGTGTATAAACTTTAGAGTCACTAAAATGTGCGTGGGATTACAATCCCAAATCTTTCATCTTTATGTTTGTGCTTAATTAAGTCCAGGTCTGTGGGCGGGGCCTGATCTGAACCGCTCATCCTGATTTCCACTTCATAAAGTTCCCCAGCCTTAAACCGTTCCCTTGCCCCAGTCACGGCCAATGTGAAAACCGAGCCTGACTTGTGTTTGCTGGAACGCATTACCCCGAACCCCTGTAAGGTCAGCGCGGGTCCTGCGCCGTGCCAGGCGCTGCAGGTGGCATTCATTTCGCTGTCAAAACATCAGGATTTAAAGAAAGCATGCACGAGCTGATCCCTGCAGAATGGCCTGGTACGAAACGTCCTGCTCTGTTTGCTCAGATTTAATGTGTTCAAGACACAAGATGCATGACAGATGTCCTCGAGTTCACTTTCTCCACACGCACTCACTCAGAGCTCTCTCCGAAAAAAACAACTACTTTTATTGCATTCCTAAAACTCAAAACTGATTATTCCTGATCCTTTCAGAGAGATCGAGTTGTACTTAGGGTTAGGGTTAGGGTCCGCGCTTCAGCACGCAACTTAATGCGAGTTTCTCTTATTCATGTTTGAAAAGGAAAGACGCCTGTATAAACATGACTGGAATACCATCCAGTACACTGATGTGGGTTCAGTCCTGAGAGTCAGTACGTCAGGATTCAGACCTCACTACAGACTACAGCAGAAGTAAGTCCAGCGCCACCCTCTGGCAGGCTGGCGCGACCTATGGACCGATACTGGGCGCTGACCCTGGCATGGTTCTATTCATTATTTAACTCAAAACAGTGAACTATAAGCCTGATTAATACAGTTACGTCCTGCACTAACATTGGATCATGTCCTGGATTTAGTGTCTCGTAGCGTCACTGTCCGTATCGTTATATATCCCTAATTAGTGTCAGGTTTAAAGGTGTGTGTGTGTGTGTGTGTGTGTCAGGACACTGATGAAGAAGCTCAGCTAGTTGTGACTTGGTGTAATGTTCAGTATTCTGCTGTTTTGTTGTGTTGAATTGACGACTCACCCTCGGCCACACCACACGCTCTGGCGTACAGCTCCAGGATCTTTTTCCTTCGGCTGTGAATCTGCAGCAAAAAGGACGGATTAGTGTGTGTGTGTGTGTGTGTGTGTGTTCAGATAAATAACTGATCTTTGATAGTAAAATATTCTCATCGTAAGTAAGCACTCTACTATTTTTTTCTACACAATTTTTTCCTTTTTTTAAATATAATTTTACAGTATTTAATATTAATCGTATTTATTTCATTTTATTTTTAGCAACACATAATGTTGCATTCTGTTTTTTAAATGAATATTTTATTGCACTTTTTACTTAGTTTTACGGTAGTTAAGTTTTGTTCTTATTTTTACTGTGTAATTAATTCTACATTTTACTAATTTGTATCTAATTTTATCAAATTTCTATGTTTTAACCTGTAGTAAAGTCATTTTCACTTTAATATTCATACTTATATATAACTTCACATTTTACACTAAATTATAATTTTTGTTATTGCACTGACTGTTATATATTTATTTTTAATTACATTTTTATTTCATTTGTATTTATAACCTGTTTTTATTGCATCGTACAACATTGTCATTTTTTTTCATTTACATTTTTATATAAATAAATCCACAGTTTCCTTCGTTAACTTTATTATTTATAAATGTGTATTTACTGTATATTTTGTCTTGTCCAAATTTTCTGTTTTAAATTTATTTAAAATTTTTATTAAAATTTTTACTTCTATTTTATTTAATTCTATTTAATGTCATGTAATTTATTCAATTTTTTATTTGTATACTTGGATCTTCTCAAAACTGTTTAATGTCTCATTCTGTTGTAACTCCTCCCCTCATGTCTGGATTAGATCAGGCTTGTGCATTAGCTCTCTCTGTGACTAGTCCAGGATTAGCGTGTTACGCTCATGTCGTTAGCTGATGTTTCTGGAATCCGAATGCGCTCGCGTCTCACCCCCACGGTCCTGCTGCTGCTGGTGTTGTTGTTGTTGACGGTGTTGTTGTTGTTGACGGTGTTGCCCGAGCAGGCCTTGTCGCGAGTCAGATGAACAAGAGACAACAGGCAGAGGTCGGTGGCTCCCTGTTTTTCCTGCGCCGCTTCCTCGTCGCTGTCGATGCTGCGGCTCAGCAGCTGCTCGTTCTCAGACGACGCGTCGTTTTCACTGAAAAGAAACGCACACGTGTGTTCAGCAGCCGTGGTATTAGCATCTATTATAGCCTCACTGCTCTAATATCCATCATAAAATAAATTCAAAACTAAACAGACTCTGCCCATGCTAGCTGGCAGCATTAGCACAAAGTTTCCTGCAAGAGCACACACACACACACACACACACACACATAAAAATCGACACACAACATAGCAGGAAACACTTAGACATGTAGCATCGGGAGCTAAAGCTAAAACTTCACTGTACAGTAACTGTACAGTAAGACTGTGTCCATGTGTAAGTCGAAACCCTGCTGGTTAAACGCGTGTGTGTTTATTATTATTTAGCTCAATGTTTTATTTGATCTCCAAGCAGTGAACCGTAGTTAAGCAAACTCCACAAACTCTGGAATCATGCTCACCTTCATCCCGGGCCAGAAAAATAAAAGCTCGTTGTTGACAAAGGCGGGTTAGAGACGCTCACAGAATGTCATTGTTCTTCAGAAACCTGATATCCGCGCCAGGGTTTGGCAGCCGCTAGCGTTAGCGAATTAGCTGGCATGCGCCACTTAGCCGCCTACACGGCCGCCTGCGCGGCGTGAGGCAGAGAAAACACACAACTCTCAGCGTGCTCCACCGCGAGAACACGATCACCGGAGGCTACGCGGGTTTATTGAATCCCTTCATTAGATCTGATTGTTAAAGCTAACTTTAGGCTAAATTCTCACAGGCTTTAACGCGTGACGGTGTGAGACTGAGGTGGAGCTGATGAGTGTAATTACCGCCGTCTGACTCAATGGCCTGTCACTCTGCGCTAGATGTCTCTGGGGGGTATGGGGTGTGTGTGGGTATGTGTGTTGGGTGGGGGGACTTTTGCAGCGAAACGCTCACCTCATTTATCGCTGAAAGCTGTGTTTCAACTGTTTGTGCAAAACCAACTTCTCCTTCGCCCTGAGGTGCTTTTTTATTAAACTACCTTCACCTCCAACCGCAGGAGCGTTCCAGTCCAAAAAAACAAAAGGGAAGAAGAAGAAGAAGACAAGGAAGCTAAAGTGAGCTCAGCTTGTTCCTCGCTCCTGAACACGCTGAAAGCGCTAGCAGCTAAACCCTCGCTGCTGGAACTTGTCTTGTGGTGATTTAATTAGCGGCAAAAAAAAAAGAACCTGCTATGAAGAAAGCTCCTTGTTTCAGGTTCATGCAGAGTGCAACTTCCCCGGCGTCGCTCGCGCGCCCACTCGCCACGCAGCTTTCTCCACAAAGACACGTGTGTGTGTGTGTGTGTTCTTTTTTTAATCCTTACCTTTTCACTGGTTTTGTTGGAGGAGGCTTGAACTCATCCTTTTCTGTAAAAATTACAGCATTCTCTAAAAAAAAAGCAAAAAAAAAACACATTAACAACTTTCTATTAATGCAAGAACAAACGAGTCAGGATTAGTTTGGGATTAGCTTGGGATTGAATAGATTTTTTTTCTCAAATGAACAAACTTGGAAAAGGAAAGCAGCATTATTTTACAGACGTGTTCATAAGCTAGTGTGGGCGTTAGCACTGTTAGCATGAACGCTTCACATTATTTAAAAATGTTTGTTAGTTGATGGTCTTTTTAGTCGTCGAATTTGTGTTTGAAGTCTAGCTAGCTAATGTAGCAGTTGGCCGAATCGATACAATGTGTACCATGTATTTTCTAGCATTTTAATGCAAAAGCTAACTTAGAACTTAAAATTAACAAAACTATTAGCCAGCGACACGCCCGGCCTCTCTGTCGCTCAGCCGCAGCTAACAGCAGGAGCTTTCTGACCTCTCGTATTTAAGTGACAGCTGAAATCTGTAATCGCGTCGAGAAGAAGAGGAGCGCGATAATTGAGGCGGGACAGAAAAGTGGGTGATTATGCTGCTGCTAAGTCGGAGAATTTATGGCCCGGAGCGAGGAATGAACGCCAAACATTCCAGCACACACTTCCGTGAGCGAGCGAGGGAGTGGAGGTGTCTCGGGGGAGGTGTGGGGTAATTTAATTTTAATTGATGATTTGTTTTTACGTTCCCGTCCCCACCTTGGGCTTCTTTCTTCTCTTCCTGCTTGTTCGCCGGAGCCTCTACGGTTTTTACCATCTGGCCTGAACAGCATGCTGGGAAAAAACAAACAAACAAACAAGACAATAAGACAGTTTTATTATAACAACCTCAGGTCATTATTATTCATTTACTGGTACAATGACTTTTTTTTCTCAAAAAGTTAAAGCTGTTTATTCACACACACACACACACATAAAAAGCTAAAACGCTGTCTTCTTCCTCCAGCTGCTGTTTTTGTTTAATTTGAGTTTTTTATTAGAGTGATATGGAAACTTAAAACAAATATCTTTGTGTGTGTGTGTGTGTGTGTGTGTGTTACGTTGCAAGACCACCATCTAACACTCATCTGATTTCATTTATGCCTTATTTCCGAGGATTTACACTGGATGAACGCGCGTCACGTCCTCATGCTAACGCCACACAGAGCTCTGTTTTTGTCCTGTTCTCCGTACAGGTGTTTCACTGACTCTCACACACGTCCTCTGCTTTAAAAAGGGGCGGGTTAGTTACTCCTTTAGCTTAAACACCGTCAGTTTGTACAGGATAATAGTTTTGCGCTACGTGCTGAGTTCTGCGCTCTGATTGGTCATTGACCAATTGATTTGACCACCATTGATTGGTGTTGATTAGCTCTCTATAGCGCAGGGTTATATAAATGCGCTTGCTCAGATACATTACAGTTTTTATAACAACATCTCATTAACAGGAAGTGTGTGAAAGTAAATGTGGTGAAGAGGACATTATGGATAAACTGTATGACTTTTTGCTAGTTCATAAATTAAAAGCTGTAATGCTTGGCCACTCAACACTTCTGGACACGCTGCTATTGGAAAACAATTAACCTCGTCTTGTGACATGTTACATCACACCACCCCGTTGTTGATTAGTTTCGTGTCACGGTCCTTCCTGTACCCAGCAGAAGGTTAGAAAATACACTGGCCAACTTCAACCAGTATACAAGTCTCTAACAGTTTCCATGAAATTCCTGGATCAAATGAAGAACAAGGAACAAGCTGGTAAACTACCGCCGACTCTGTTAGGAACCCAGAGAAATCTTGGATGGGTTTAAACAGGTTACTAAACATTGGGTAACTTGCTAACAAACATTTAGCAAGCTAACCCATTTGCGTAAAGTGTGGAGTAAACCTGATCCAAATCTGCAGAGCTACTTTATGGATCTCTATGTAGCTACGATGTTCAAGAGGCCGTCCGTTCCCTCACCTTGGCCACTCGGCTTAGCTTTCAGGATGTAAAACATGATGATCATCACTATAGCGATAGACATGATAAAGATGGTCGACATGGCGATGATAAGGGCTGTTGCTAGGTGACCTTGCCCTGTTGGATCTGTAATGCAAAAAAAGAGATCAAACATTAGGCATACCTCAAATTTGGTTGAACATCTCGTATCAGGTTTCCCCTTTAGAACATGTTTTTGGTCACCGTCTGCAAGCGTCTAGCAGAAGTCAGGTATTTAACCACTCTTCTCAACAGGTTTGATCTTTGTTCAATTAAATTAAGCTCGAGCCAATATGGTTGAACCTCCAAAAGCTTAAATTAAGCCTGTCGTTTTACACAGTTTGTCCCTTTTTGTAGCTGAAAATTTTAGGTAATTCTATAGGATTGTAAGGTGGTGCTTATATACAGCAGATCTTCCTGAACGGTCAGTGGAAGGCAAAAACACCAACCCATGGAGTCCTGAACTCCTCCCAGACCTGAATCAGGGCATCAGTGAGCTCATGGACAATCTGTGATGATACTCAGTGGCATCAGAAGCACTGAGACAACGCCCCATGGACGATCAGGTGTATTTAGGTCAGGGAACACGAGGGCCGGTCAGTGACATCAAAGCCTTCATCATCCTGAAACTGCCTACACACTCTGACCACAGGAGGCCGGGCACTGGGCCCTGTACCCGTAAGAACCCTGTGCCCACTGCACCAGTGTAAGATCTGACAATCGCTCTGAGTATTTCATCCTGGTACCTCACACCAGTCAAAGTACCACTGGTCATGACATTGAGCTCTGTGCGGCTGTCCACGGATATGCCACCAGACCACACATGATGTCGTTATATAATTTCTTTTATCCGTTATTACCCAAATGAGGATG
>NC_071104.1:347500-355000 GCF_024256425.1 Clarias gariepinus
ATCACTACATCACCGTGGCTAGTTCTTATTAGCCAGGGCTACAGGACTAAACCAACTTTACCACATGTTTCTGTTCCCTAACGTTTCATGCCTAACCCGTTTCTTATGAAGTGAATTCTGTCTTTATGCAAATTGATTTAAGAGCACAAATCTTTCACTGCAAAAAAAACATCACAAAATAAAAATAATAAATTAGCTGCAGTGTTCTGAATTTTAATCACAAACTTAATCAGATGCTCGTAAATCAGAAAGCGTGGGATGTCCACTGAATGAAATGGGCGGGGCCTACACCGATGGATGAGTGTGACTGAGATTAAAGCTCATATCGATATCTACTCGCAAGCAACGGTTTCTGATTTATGAGCATCTGATTAGAATCGTAATCAACATTAATACCGTAGCAACTAATAGGTCACGTTTTTTCAGTGTGAGACGTGTGAGACGAGTGAGATGAGTGAGACATGTGAGATGAGTGAGACGTGTGAGACGAGTGAGACGTGTGAGATGAGTGAGGTGTGTGAGATGAGTGAGACGTGTGAGATGAGTGAGACGTGTGAGACGAGTGAGACGTGTGAGACGAGTGAGGTGTGTGAGACGAGTGAGACGTGTGAGATGAGTGAGACATGTGAGATGAGTGAGACGTGTGAGACGTGTGAGACGTGTGAGATGAGTGAGACATGTGAGATGAGTGAGACGTGTGAGATGAGTGAGACGTGTGAGATGAGTGAGACGTGTGAGATGAGTGAGACGTGTGAGATGAGTGAGACGTGTGAGACGAGTGAGGTGTGTGAGACGAGTGAGGTGTGTGAGACGAGTGAGGTGTGTGAGACGAGTGTGAGACGAGTGAGACGTGTGAGACGAGTGTGAGACGAGTGTGTACCTGCTGCCATTGAGAAGACAGATTTTACTTTATAGTTTCTGTGAGGCTGATGATCTGTTCCTGCTGGGTGTGTTAATTATTACGCACACACACACACACACACACACACTCCTGGACGACTGCTGCACACACTTTATGGACTCAGTTTGTAATAATGTGTATTCGTGTCTTTGCCCAGTGCTGAAGGGGTTCGAGTGCTCATTCAGGGATTGTCCAGTGTTTATAGCACTTGTGGTATTAATTTGTGTTTATTTTCATACAGCTCATTAACAGTGCTGCCTATTTTAGTGGCTCATGTCAAAATTTTATTTAAATTGTTTTTATTTTGCGTTTAACATGTACTGAACATTCTGGATCGAACGCAGTTACTGTGCATTAACCTGGAATTTGTACAGAACTGGATTTAATTACAGATTGTTTTTCATGTTACTGAATATATTTATATAAATGCAGTGTGTTTTATGTAAGTACTGATTAAGACTTGATCTGATCCTCTGTTGGTTATCATCGCGTTCCTGAAGGTTTCATTTTATTTAAGGTTTAATCTAGCGTGTTGCGGTTGGTTTACAGTAGATATAACTCAGACCTGGGTTACTGAGCAGTGTGTGTGTGTGTGTGTGTGTGCAGCGAGATCTGACAGTGCGAGCGCTTCTCGATGTTGAATGTGGTTTGGGGAGATGGATCTGTTCACGTCCGTATAACATTTGGGTGAAACGTGTCTCAGACGCCTCGGATTTAAATCTGCTTCACATTTTACAGAAATGATTTTTGTATGTGGATAATCCTCCTGAAGACTGATGTAACAACAGGTCTGGGTTGTTATTTTGGGTTGTAGACACACACACACACACACACACACACACACAGAAAGTGGGAATCTATTGGATGTGACACGGTGAGTTAATTTTACGTAGAGTCAGAGCATCGTACTGATGTGTGAAGGTGTTAGTGAGACTGACGTGGGATCAGGTGATGTTCTCTGTACTGATGAGGAACCTGTGCAGAAGGTACCGACACTCACGTTCTTCATTCACAACAACAAACAAACCGTTTTTATTTCTAAATTTTAAACACTTTTTTTTATTTTGTTTACATCATTGTTAAACAAATGCTTTTTTCTCCCTTCATTCTTCATTCATTATCCCTGTTTTTTAAGAGGGGGGGGGTCTATAGGTGAGTGTTTGTGTTAAAACATGAGGTCTTAGCCACTTTTGCCCATTCAATCAATCAATCAATCAATCAATCAATCAATCAATCAATCAATCAATCAATCAATCGATCAGAGGGTGGGGCTTTGAGCTGCACCGCCGCTGGTGTTCTATAAATTTGTTCGTCCTACCCACCTGTCTCTCCTACCTGCCCATGCACGTACCAAAGTTACATCAAGTTTCACTGCTTTGGTGCCCCGCCCATAAATCCATACTACTACTCCCAGTGTGGGTTCATGTTTAGTATTTAAGGTTTTTATGTTTTAAATGTTATGTTTTTTTTGCTCATTTTATTTAATTCTATGTTAATTTAACTCAACATGTCAAAAAGTGCTACCAGTATGTCAGAAAACACTACCTTTGATAAAACTGAGGCCATGAGAGAGTGGCGCAGATTGAGGGAGCTCTAATGGGAACATGGGAACACAGCTATGATGGGAACAATGGGAAGCTCGGGGTTTATGGGATTGGACGATGGTTCAGAAGGTCCCTGGTTCATGATGGTCGCATCCGCGTTTACACTCGAGGTTTTTAGTGGAGTAGATTTAACTGATTGTCTGATCACTTGCGGTGTCTGGTGAAGAAACAGGCCTGTGATCACCCTGTTTCATCTATCGCTCTCATGGTGTGTGTGTGTGTGTGTGTGTGTGTGGGGACGAATTCAACAGAGTACTCCTCGTAGTTGATTCAAAGCAGATGTTCTCCATCCAGCAGGAAAATCACTTTACCCTCCCGCCGTTAGTTTGGGTGTAATTAGGAAATGGCTCGTGACAGCGCGCTGATCAGCCGCGGATTAAACCCGCTCCCTCATTAACTCCGCCCGCGGTTCTCTTCCTGTTTTTTCCCCTTTCAGTTGTTTGCAGGATCATGCCAAATTAGAGTCCTGAAGCCAAACTGCAGAGGTTTTGGAGGTGAAAGCCCTTCCTGAAGAAAACCCTGTTGTTACGGAGCGCGCGGTTTCTCACACACGATTAGCCGAGTTCAGGGACGGATCAATAGCTTCACTGTTCTACATCCGCTCCTAATCCTGCACTCAGGAAACAATCGGCACACACACACCTATTAAACCTGTTTATAACACACACACACACACACACAGAGGGAAGTCTATATGAGAGGTGTACAGACTGTGTGTGTGTGTGTGTGTGTGTGTGCACACAATCTGTTTTACACAGTTAACACTAAGAGAGAGTGATATTAATATTTAGCAGGTGAGAATGACTTTTATGAGTTTTGCCTTGAGCCTTGTACACACACACACACACACACACACACACACACACACACACAAAGGTGAGAAGTTCAGCATCAACACCAAATCAAATGATTTATCATACATGAGTTATTCTTACTCTAAAGACAGAGAGATGAACAGATGGAGTGATGCAGTTTAGAGAGAATATATTTACATACATCAGGAGATGCTTCTATCTATCTATCTATCTATCTATCTATCTATCTATCTATCTATCTATAATGTTCATTCAGTTGTTATATTGTGTAGAAAATAAAAACTAATCACAGACACGTCACAAAACTCTTTCCTTTAACATTCCACCCTGACTTTAAGTAACACTTAAAAATAACAAAGTAAAGAAAACTGTAGTTAATTGTAACTGTTATTGCAGATTAATCACTAAATTATGGACTGATGACAGTGAACACTACAGTGCACCTCTGACTTTTATAACAGCTTGAATTCTCTAAGCCTTTAACTATCGACAAACATCAATCTTCATCAATCCAGCGCCAACGTTCTCTTATTACAGACTTTTTAAAGACCATGCCATTGACATTACATTTACATTACGGCATTTGGCCGACGCCCTTATCGCGAGCCACTTACATTTTTATCTCATTATACATCTGAGCAGTTAAGGGGTTAAGGGCCGCGCTCAAGGGCCCGACAGGGACAACATGGTGGTCGTGGGATTTGAACCTGGGACCTTCCAAACTGTAGTCTGATGCCTTACCATCTGGGCCTTAACATCTGGGCCTTAACATCTGGGCCTTACCATCTGAGTCACCCCTGACCTTGACATTATATGTCTTTCTGAAGGAAAGTTTTACAGCTTTTGCCCAGATGGCGAGATGCATGATTATCCTGAACAATTATGTCACCATCACCAAACATCCTTTCAAATGATCCAATAAGAAAATGTTTACCACCCACTGTAAGCTGGTGTTTTGTGTTTAGGTGTTAACGGTTTCCGTTGGGTTTTTCTGTGTATAAATCTCATTTCCTCTTTGCGATGTCTTCCAGTTTGGTCACAGACATTGACTCCAGTCTCCACCCATTTGTTCCTCATGTGCTTTGTTGTGCATTTTTCTCTTTTCGAAGGCATGGCTTTAGGTTTTCTATCTTGACACTTTGATGTCTCCCTTGGTCCACCGGGACACTTCCCTTTAATAACCTTCCCATTTGGTCCAGATTTTAGACCCAGCCGAGCGGGAACAGCCATATCTCCTGCGGGAGATATGCCGAGCGGGAACAGCACATCTCGTGATGTGCAGGGTGTGCAAGCGCTCATTTTTAACTCCAGATTCATTAGCAGATGTAATCTGACGCAGGTGTTTGTTTTAGAACTACAAAGTACACAGTGATTCCATAATTTATTCCTCCGCTTGATCTGCAAAAACGGTTATTAAAGTCCAAAGGCTTGAATCTTAATTGAAAAAAGTTTTGTGACGTGTCTGTGATTAGTTTTTATTTTCTACACAATTTAACAATTAAATTAACATTTTCCAAGAGTGGGGACTCCATACGTATTGCCAGAGGTTGCAGGTATCTTCAGTATCTACAGTATCTACGGGATCTTCAGTATCTACAGTATCTACGGGATCTATCCTGCAATCAAATTCAAATTCTAATTCAAATCAATCGTTACCTTTTGGGTGTCTCATCTCCCTGATGAAAAAGTTTAACTTTTCCTCCTACTACTTCTCCTTCTTCTATCTTTAGACGATTTTAATTACAGCTTCTGTCATTCTTTCGTTTTTGTGAAAAACAAACTCAGAGCAAAAGATGAAAAAGGAAAAAAAAATTCTCCTCCAGGCTCCGGCTTTGATTTGTCCCTCTCTCAGACGGAGAGAGAGAGCGAGAGAGACGCAGAGAAGTCTTTCATCAGCCCATCTACACTAAAGCCTTCAGCTCTCGCTCGCTCTCTCTCTCTCTCTCTCACACACACACACACACACACACACACACACACACACACACACACACACACACACACAGGCCTATGTTGACACAGGGCTATGCGTTTATCTCCTGTGGCGACGGGATGGAGAGAGTCGGAGGGAGAAGAAAGGAAAAGATTGATAGCAGTAGCCTGGGATTTAATCCTTCTCTCCTTTAAACACACAAATACGTTAAACACACACGACTCTGACGTTCTCATTACTAACTCTCTGTTCTCCATCCGGACAGACAGACAGACAGACAGACAGACAGACAGATAGACAGATAGATAGCACAAGATCTGAAAGCAGTTGTTACAATTTAATACTCCACACAAGACTATCTCACACACACACACACACACACACACAGAAATCTATTTTTTCCTCTCATTAATTATAAATCATGCGACAGTGTTGATATTAACATGTGTGTTAAACACGTCTTCTTTGTTCAGGAGCGTCAGCTAGAAGGTAATTAGACATGAGACGAGTTTCTGCTTCACTGTCGTCATCTTACAGCCACTAAACACACGGCTGTCTCACTGTCTCATCGTCTCACTGCCTCACAATCTCACTGTCTCACTGCCTCACAATCTCACTGTCTCACAATCTCACTGTCTCACTGCCTCACAATCTCACTGTCTCACAATCTCACTGTCTCACTGCCTCACAATCTCACTGTCTCACAATCTCACTGTCTCACTGCCTCACAATCTCACTGTCTCACTGCCTCACAATCTCACTGTCTCACAATCTCACTGTCTCACTGCCTCACAATCTCACTGTCTCACAATCTCACTGTCTCACTGCCTCACAATCTCACTGTCTCACTGCCTCACAATCTCACTGTATCACAATCTCACAGTCTCACTGCCTCACAATCTCACTGTCTCACTGCCTCACAATCTCACTGTCTCACTGCCTCACAATCTCACTGTATCACAATCTCACAGTCTCACTGCCTCACAATCTCACTGTATCACAATCTCACAGTCTCACTGCCTCACAATCTCACTGTCTCACTATCTCACTGCCTCACAATCTCACTGTTTCACTGCCTCACAATCTCACTGTCTCACTGCCTCACAATTTTACTGTCTCACTGCCTCACAGTCTCACTCACTCACTGTCTCACTCGCTCACTGTCTCATTGCGTCACAATCTTACTGCCTCACAATCTTACTGTCTCACTGCCTCACAGTCTCACTGCCTCACAATCTCACTGTCTCACTGACTCACAATCTCACTGTCTCACTGCCTCACAGTCTCACTGTCTCACTGTCTCACTGTCTCACTGACTCACAATCTCACTGTCTATCTGCCTCACTGACTCATTGTCTCATTTCTTACTGTCTGTCTGTGTCACTGTATCAGGTCAAAGAATTAAATGAACAGATGATTTGTTAAAGATGTTCACTGAGTTTGTGTGTCAATGGCACAAGTGATGTACTGAGTGTAATTAATGAGTGAGGAGGAGAGGTGTTGTAGTGGGTGTGGTTATCAGTGAGGGGGTTCATCCATGGGGCGGGGTTATCAGTAAGGTTTTTTTTAAACAAGATTTTCACAGCATCTCTCTAAACATTACAGTGTCTCTATAAACATCACAGCGTCTCTCTATAACATCACAGTGTCTCTATAACACCACAGCGTCTCTCTATAACATCACAGCGTCTCTGTATAACATCACAGCGTCTCTGTATAACATCACAGCGTCTCTCTATAACATCACAGCGTCTCTGTATAACATCACAGCGTCTCTCTATAACATAAAAGCGTCTCTCTATAACATAACAGCGTCTCTCTATAACATCACAGCGTCTCTCAATAACTTCACAGCGTCTCTCTATAACATCACAGCGTCTCTCTATAACATCACAGAGTCTCTCTATAACATCACAGCGTCTCTCTATAACATAAAAGCGTCTCTCTATAACATCACAGCGTCTCTGTATAACATCACAGCGTCTCTGTATAACATCACAGAGTCTCTCTATAACATCACAGCGTCTCTCTATAACATCACAGCGTCTCTCTATAACATAACAGAGTCTCTCTATAACATCACAGCGTCTCTCTATAACATAACAGCGTCTCTCTATAACATCACAGCGTCTCTCTATAACATAAAAGCGTCTCTCTATAACATCACAGCGTCTCTCTATAACATAACAGAGTCTCTCCATAACATAAAAGCGTCTCTCTATAACATCACAGTGAGCCTGTACATCA
>NC_071104.1:362500-377500 GCF_024256425.1 Clarias gariepinus
ATCTAAATAAACAAAATGACTTAAAATGCATTAAATTGAAACACAGAGGCAATTATGATTATTGATTTATAATGACCATATCGTGTCATTAAATAAGTGTTAAAATACATAATCTAATACAAAATTAACAGTTTAAAACTAGTTCAAAACACGTCAAAGTTAAAACAGTGATCTGCATAAAACCAGAAAACACAGCAACAACGGATTCTTTTATATCAACACATCATAACCATGTAAAAACTACAAAGTTGAACAGTCTCAGGAGACTCCCTGAGGGAAAAACTCCCTGAGATGGTAATAGGAAGGAACCTTGAGAGGAACCAGACTCAACAGGGAACCCATCCTCATCTGGGTGATAACGGATAGCAGGGATTGATCTGCACTCATACTGTGTGTTAGGAGGCTGGAAGTTCAGTATAACAGGAGATGTGAAGAGTCCATATGGAGTCCAGTTGGTTATTGGAGGCTCAGGTAGACTGTAGGAAACTCCAGTCCTGAACTATCGAGTGACTGCAGTCACGAGTCCTCAGAGAACAGCTGTCTGTATCAGCAGAGGACAGGACCGTCTTCATGTTAAAGTGGACCCGTCCCCAGTCACCACACGCATCCCAGACAGACCACTGCCTTCAGCAGACCTCCATGTCAGGTTTGGTGAGAATTAGGGCTGACTTTCACAAAAGTTTCACAAATCATTAGACGTAGGTATAAATTATTACAAATCATGACGACGTTCAAACGTCTGGCAAATACAATATTATATAAGTGGAATAAAACAACAACATGCTATTTTCAATACAACCCCGAGTCCTGGGTAACTCCACTTTACTACACCACCCTGATGTTGATCATTTTCCTGTAACAGCGCCCCCTGTCATGTGTTATTCCTCATGTTCAATTACATTCCTGCTGAACAATATGTTTATTTTACCACTAGATGGAGCCAGAGAGTTAATTTTCAGCTTATCATTAAAACAGTAAACCTGGAGGGGGTTAATAAAGTGAGACTGGACAGGAGTTGGTGAAACTTGACCCCGACCTGACCCCAACCTGACCCTGTTATACACAGTTCCACTTCTGCAAGCCTGCAAACCAACCTGATGTCCTTAAAACTTCTTCTGGTGCCCATTAAACCAGTTTAAACCAGATCACCATCTGTATATTCCACTGCTGATGCTGGTTTCCTGGTTGTTCTGCTCCTGGTGCCTTCTTCTTCATCCATTGGATCAGCCCGCTTAACCCCAGTGCTCATCCCATCAGGATCAACCTGCCATCATAATGTTCATCATAACATGGTCTCTGTAAACCTGCTGTTTGTTCCCAGGGCACTGATTGGACTGTTCTTTGTCTGAACCTGATCCTTTGTTGATTTGGATTTGTGGTCTAGTCCCTACTCCATCTTTCAGACATGTGAAGACCACGAGCGCTTACAGTCCTGTGCCATGAGTGAGCAGAACTCCCCAGATGTTCCTGCAGCTGCTTTAATCCCTTCTTGGTGTTTTCTGAGGTTCAGAGGGACGTCCTGCTCTTGGTGATGTCACTCGTTAACGACGGAGACTTCACCGTCTGATGTTCCTGAAGATCTTCTGTCCCTCTGTCCTGAGCGATGCGTCTCCACAGTGAGATCCTCTACATGCTCTGTAAGATCTTCAGCTTCAGCACTCAGATGAATCCAGGAAGACGTGAAGAGACTCAGAGAGAAACAGATGATCTTTATCAGAATCACGTCGTTAATAGCAGGTGCAGGATATTTACTAAACGTGTGTGTGTGTGTGTGTTGATTCTGATCAGAGTCACATGACCCTCAGTATTTATACAGAGTGTGTATCAGGAGCAGTGTCTCGCCTCACAAAGAGTTAAAGTTTAACAACAGATGCATCTGGGTGAGGATGGATGAGTGTGTGTGTGTGTGTGTGTGTGTGTGTGTGTGTGTGTGTGTGTGTGTGTGTGTGTGTTGGGGAAAAAACAGCTTGATGTCAGCATATTAATGTTCTCAAAATATGCTGTGTGGCTAGTGGTGCAATATTTCCAGGACCCTCTAAATGGGTCACACACACACACACACACACACACGCACACACACACACACACACACAGTCCCCAGTCCTATAGTTATATAATATAATATAGAGTGTGTAAAGGTGTTGGTGTTTGGGCTGTAGTAGTGTGAGGTACCCGCTCTACCCCCGCTGTACCCCCGCTGTACCCGCTGTCCCTCTGGGGTCGAGATGGTGCAGGTGCTCAGGCGTCCTGATGGCAGCAGTGTGTGTGTGTGTGTGTGTGTGTGTGTGTGTGTGTGTGTGTGTATTATTTTTTGTTAATATTGATCATGTTGAATTCAGCATGTAAAGATGAAGTGTGTGTGTGTGTGTGTGTGAGGGTTTAGTAGAAGTGAGAATGCAGCAGTGTGTGTGTGTGTGTGTGTGTGTGTGTGTGAGGGTTTAGTAGAAGTGGGAATGCAGCTGTGTGTGTGTGTGTGTGTGTGTGTGTGTGTCTCCTGGTGATAATAAACATTAACACAGAACTTTCCTCCTGTAATAAACTCCATGTCAGTGTGAATCTCCCAGCAGCCTGATGGACAGTGTGTGTGTGTGTGTGTGTGTGTGTGAGAGAGACCATGGCGACCGCTGACCAATCAGAGAGCGGGGCGCTCCGGCAGGGGGCGTGGTTATGTCAGGAGAAGCGGTGGAGTTGACATGATAAACCCCCCAGACCGGAGAGGAGGAGCGCGTGACGGAGCAGCAGTACTGTCGGTATGTGTGAGTGTGTGTGAGTGTGTGTGTGTGAGTGTGTGTGTGTACCCTGTATGATGATGATGATGATGATGATGATGAGCGCGCGCCGCTGACCCCCGCACGGACCTGAGGATGGACGAGTGCGCGCTCCTGGACCTGCTGGAGTGCTCGGTGTGTCTCGAGCGGCTGGACGCGAGCGCGCGGGTTCTCCCGTGTCAGCACACCTTCTGCCGCCGCTGCCTGGAGAACATCGTGAGCTCGCGCCGGGAGCTGCGCTGCCCCGAGTGTCGCGTGCTGGTGGACTGCGGGGTGGGCGAGCTCCCGGCCAACATCCTGCTCGTGCGCCTGCTGGACGGCCTGAAGCACCGCGGCACCGCCTCCCCCCCCAACACCACCGGGACCGGAACCAACACCGGGACCGGGACCGGGACCGCGCTCCTGCGGGACTCACCCAGCGCCACGCGCAGCTCCCCGGTCCAGGTCAGTGCTGTCTGTCTCACACACACACACACACACACACCGCGTACAGCGCCGTGTCCGTCCGGGGTGACGTCACTGCCTCGCCGCACACGCTACGGACAGAGGAGATGCGTCGTCATGGCAACCGAGTCGCGCTGTATAGATCACTAATCAGGCCGAGTTATTACGTAACCGTGGTGACGTAATGGCGCTGAAGTGCGCACGCGTAATGTTGTTTGTCTCACCTGTTTATACATCTGCAGTTTGGGATGCGTCGTCATGGCAACCGAGTGATGCTGTAGTGCCTTCACATAATAATAACACCACTAATCAGGCTGTAGCCCCGGTGGTGGTAAAGTACCTCCACGCACCTGCGTATGTGGTTTGGGATATGTGTAGTCATGGCAACCGTGTAAGTCACCAGTCAGGGAACGTTATTGCGTAACCGGGGTGCTGAAGTGCGTACGCGAGGTTCGCACACAAGGTTTCGCACGCGAGGTCTGTTTATACATCTGCAGTTTGGGATGCGTAGTCATGGCAACCGAGCGATGCTGTAGTGTTCCCACATACCACTAGGAAGGCTGATTTATTGTGTAGCCATGGTGACGGGATGGTGATAAAGTGTGCATGTGTGTGGAGGTTTCACCTCACATGCTTATACATACAGTCTGGACAAATTAGTCATTGTAACTGAGTCGCGCCATGTTAGCCATTAATTAGGTTGAGTTATTACGTAACCATGGTGATGGGATGGTGCTGAAGTGCACATGTGCGGTGTTGTTTCACCTGCTTATACATCTGCAAATTGGGATGCGTAGTCATGGTAACTGAATGATTGTATGGTAAAGCAGCGCTGATGGTAAAGTACCTCCTCACACCTGCATATGCAGTTCAGGATTCTGTAATTCATGGAGGCTGTTTTTGTATAAAATTCATTTAGCAATGATGGTGTCCTGACCTGGGTTGTCTCCATGGCAACCAGAGGTCATGTATACCATCTTGCGTCCTGCTGCTGTTGAGGCGTGCAGCCTAGTGCAGTGTGTATTTACATGTCATTCATAGGGAACAGGGCATGTGGTTTGCGATGAAGTAAGAGGTTTATGATGAGCAAACCCTATTTTTTAAAGTGCAACTGTAGGCGCTCCTCAGGGCTCGATGTCCTGTCCTGGAGTAAATGGTGCTAGACGATGCAGCAGCCTGCAATAACTGGACATAAATACACTCTTCACTGAAGCTCTTTTAATGACACGAGGCTAAACGTCGAGGTGCAGCACAGCCGGACATCATTTATATGCTAAAGAGAGTTTAGCTAGCTAAACGTGTCCATTAAAGGCAAACGCGACAGAGCGTGATGTAGCCTCTGCCAGCTAGTTTGTTGTAGTGATGGGTTGTTCATAATCTTTTACGTGACTCAAAAGAACGAGTATCTCAGAAAGGGATTTGTTCATTTTCTACTGGGCGCACATGCGCAAATCATCCATTTTTATTTCTTATTTAAAAACGAAATGAACTAAATGACTGAAAACAAGATCCGTTCATTTTAATGAACGAGATTCCACAAACCGAGTCACTAAAATGATTTAAACTTCCCATCACTAGTTTGTTACCATAAATTTTATTCAAGCTAATAAGGTTTGTTAAAGCGATATAAATGAGACATTTAGTTAATTATTAATTTAGGCCTGATAAATGTTTCATATGCCCCGCCCCCTGCAGTGTGTCCTGCTGTGCGGGAGCAGCTCGTTAAGCTCGTTAGCAGCCGACGCAGATGGTGGGAGTGTTTCTGCCTGTGTCTTCACACACTACTTCCTTTTCCAGGCCCTCACATAGTTGGAGATAACTCCTCTAGCTGTGGGCGGAGTTAGTGTGTGAGGTGTGTCTCTTTAGCGAGCTTGCTAAGACACTGTCAGGCTTGTTTAGAGGTTCCACAGGGGTGTGTAATGGATCTCACACACACTGTTGGCCTTTGTGTGAAACAGAAGGCGCTTCCACACACACCACCACTCTGACTTCCTGTCTAAAAAAAACAAGAAGAGAATTATATCCCAGCTCTCTTATCCTCGCGCTTAACATAAACCATACTCGAGCTAATCGCAGTGTGTGTGTGTGTGTGTGTGTGTGTGTGTGTGTGTGTGTTTCTGCTTTGACACTGTTACTGTGGAGGTAAAGTGTTGTTTTCAGGACTTTTACTAACAGCTGGAATCCCAAAGAGAGAACATAAACACGGAGAAAACACACAGTTTGAGAATTTAGTTTCATACATAACACACACACACACACACACACACACATGGATTTAAATGCTTCATAGTCTGTTATATACTACAATTCTATATTTATAATTAAATTATTACACACTGTATGACACCAGTGAGAGAGACAGAGAGAGGTAAGAGTTTTGTACGATCACAGCTACATCTGTGTCACATCACAAGACAGCATCTAAACATACCAGTTCACCATAATACTCTACGTCCATGAGTCCCCCAGATCTGCTCCTTTACCTAAGGCTAATCTATTTATAAAAATGCTCGGCTAAATAAATAGGTTTTTAGCCTGGACTTAAACACTGAGACTGTGTCTGAGTCCCGAACACTATTTGGAAGACTATTCCATAACTTTGGGTGAAAAAGATAGATGTGATGTGCTCGTATCTTCTGGTTCTAGTGAGGACTCTCGCTGCTGCATTCTGGACTAGCTGAAGCTTGTTTATGCATCCAGTTGAACAACCAGACAGTAAGGCATTACAATAGTCCAACCTAGAGGTGATAAAAGCATGAACTAGTTTTTCTGCATCGTTTGGTGACAATATATTTCTTATTCTGGCAATATTACTGAGGTGAAAGAATGCTATCCTGGTAATATTATCTACATGTGCTTCAAATGAAAGGCTGGAATCAATAATCACACCAAGGTCTTTCACTGTTGCATTTGATGGAACAGAAAGGCCATCTAAAGTTACAGAGTGATCTAGAATCTTACTCCTACAGTAGCTGTATGCGGTCCTATGACTAGAACTTCTGTCTTATCAGGATTAAGTAGAAGGAAGTTAATTAGCATCCAATTTCTTATGTCCTGCACACATTGCTCAACTTTAGTAAGTTTTTTCTCATCAGGTTTTGCTGAGACATATAACTGTGTATCGTCAGCATAACAATGAAAACTAATACCATGCTTACGGATTATGTTGCCCAGAGGAAGCATGTAAAGGGAAAAAAGCAGTGGACCTAAAACTGAACCCTGCGGAACGCCAAACTCCACTAGAGAACATGCAGAATAATCACCATTTAAGTCTACATACTGATAACGATGGGTCAAATAGGATCTGAGCCAGGAGAGGGCTGTACCCTTAATTCCTACTACACATTCTAATCTGTGAAGAAGAATAGCGTGATCAATGGTGTCAAAAGCTGCTGCACACACACACACACACACACACTGTTCTCAGGGTCAGCAGCTAATGCACAAAACACCAAACACTGTACGGTGGTGTGTACTTCTCTGTGGGTGGGTAAAGAGCCTTTGACTTTGCGTGTGTGTGTGTGTGTGTGTGTGTGTGTGTGTGTTTGTGTGTGTGTGTTTTGTAGACGACCAAAGATCTTCATCATGCTCAAACTCGTTGTTTAAATACCCCCCTTTCCCTTCTAATAGCTTCTCAGGCAAGCCCTCTATATGTTTGCACACACACACACACACACACACACACACACACACACACACACACACACACACACACACACACACACTTTGATTAAAGGCAGTACTCATCAAGAAGGTCAAGCAGTGGTGGAGGAATTGCTGACGCAGGCATTTCTACATATCACCCTGAAGAGAGTGTATTGAAGGGGTCTGCAACACACACACACACACACACACACACACACACACACACACACACACACACACACACACACACCTCTTTTAGCCATGTGAGGGCCTTTCATTGATATATTAATTATTGTAGCTAATTAGATTTAATCCTAACCTTAAAGAAACACACACTTTAAGTTTTTTAGTTTCTTAAACTCACACACTCGTTACACACAGCCGTCGTTATTCATCTTATTTCTGCATTCATTTAATTCTTTATACACTCACGGCCCCCTAGTGACCCTACGGTGTGTATATGATGTGTGTCGTCCAGACGTCTATCACTCCCTCGCTTCCCTTTAACTCGTCTTCTCTGTTCCAGAGAGCAGTCTGGTCTCGATGTCTGTTTGATCTCACACTCCTCTAATCTGAGACCTCTACCACACACACACACACACACACACACACACACACACACACACACACACACAGGTAGAGAAATGATGTGCTGAGAAAGTGTTCTTTATCAACTTCTGCCTCGTTTATATTCATATATTCGTGTATATAAATTTACATAAATAAATGTAATGCTGCAGGAGTGTGACATAAAGAAGACTGAACTAGAATATAAACACCAGGACATCATAGTGTAATGAAGACACACACACACACACACACACACACACACACATGGGGGTGTGTGACTGTGGTTACAGGAAAATAATCACTGTTTAAAATCGCTTAAAATCTATGGTATGGCAGGCTGTTACCATGGAAACCGTACAGTAACAGTGAGCGCATTGATGTAAACATGTGCTGCTGTCAGAGCCGCTGTTACAGAGAATTAATCAACACCTTCTGACCAATCAGAGCGCAGGACTCTACAGCGCCGCGATGTAATAAGTCACATGACGCTTTGAACAGCACGCTTGACCACGAGAGAGAAGGTGAAGGTGTGAGACAGGTCTATTATATTATATTATTATATCATATTGTACTATTATATATAATACACGCGTATAACACAGGACTTAACGTTCTACAGTAAAAATGGTTTAACACTCAGCGTATGCGTGTGTTTTCTAGTAACGCGGCTGTAACCACCGAAACAGGAAGCAGACATCACAAGTCCATCTTCACATAAATCATTCCTGTCCCATCTGAGCACGTGTCCATTACAGAGGACAGGGGACATCTTTATAATTCTTTTGACTGTGTAAAGCTGCTTTGCGGCAATAAAAATTGCTAAAAGCGCTATACAAATAAAATTTAATTGAATTGAATTGAATTGAATCTTTAACACGGCGTTTATAACCGTTAGCCATCCCCATGCTAACCGCAGTCTCAGAAACGCGCGCTCAACTCTGCACGGATATTCAGGCACTTTTCTGTTGCTGTGTTTTTTTGCCGCGTGGCTGATGTGTGTGAGAGCGAGTGTGTGATGGTGATGGACCTGATGATGTCAGACGGCTCTCATGACTATAACTGTTCATTAGTGAGAAGGTGAGCCTTTGAGAACTAGAAGGAGACTGACCTGCACTAGATGTTTCCTCTTTGTACGGTGAGGACACACCTCCTGGGGAACGAGCACACTGAGGGTCATAAACCTCCACACAGGCGACATTAATATGTTTTAGCACCAGAGCAGCGAGAGATGAAATATCACTTCCACCTTCCCTCGCCCTTGAGGCGTAATCGCTGCGTTTTGAGTTACGATGCGGCCCAAAACACATCAGCCCTCGCCTCTCAGTACTTAGCGACGTTCCGCGCGACTGGTCCGAGTGTCTCTGTAGATTTAATACCGAAGCGAGTGTGACGGCGGCTTTAAAACCTGCACTAAATCTCCTCGTGCGCGGCTCGCCGATGATCAACATGAACACAGGTCTGCTCTGTTACTCAGCGCTTCACTATCTCTTCATCCCTCTCTGTCCATCTCTATCTCCCTCTTCACTCCACTCTTCTGTGTGTCCCCTTCTTCCCTCAGTCCGCCGTGTGCTCGTCTGTACCGAGACGCTCCCTGCTCGCCGTCTCACAACAACACTTCTCTTATTTAGCACTGAATATTTTACAGTTCATAAAGTTATAATAACTGGGCTGTCAGAAGGGGCGGAGTCAGTATGAGGGACGCCCTCTCAGGGCTTACTTACTGTTGTAGCCTGTTGTACCTACTCACACCCTCGAGTCCACTCTCTCCACTCCTCCACCCGGTTCTCCCTCTCAGTGATCTGCTGCAGGAACCGTCCTGAAGCCTGAGAGAGGAACAGCTGGTGTGTGGATGATCTCCATCCTGACGCTCCTGCTCTGTCTGCTTGGGTCTGGTAGTTCTCCACTGGTCCATGCTTCTGCTTACTCATCTCTCTGTCTCTCTCTCTGTCTCTCATTCTTTTACACCTTTTCGTCCTCTTTTCCTTGACAGACTTTATTCTCTTTGTCTCTTGCGTTCCTGATATCTGTGGACCCTGTGGACCTCGTGGACGTGGTGTCCCTCCGGTGGACTTTATCACTCCCGAGCTTTTTCTTACTAAACTCTCAACACATCCAGTGGCACTCTTTCGGTTCCTGGCCTTACTCTCTCTTTACACTTTCCATTTACAGTAAGAGAACTGATAAGTGTGATCTGTCTGAAGAACCTAAAGCACAGGACTGGAGGCAGTCCCCCATCCCTGAGCGGCGCCTGTCCCCCTCTCCGTCCTGCCCCGATGCCCTGCTGCAGCGTCCTCACCATCAGAACCACTCCAGCAGGTTGTGTGAGGTCACAGCTCGGGGAGGTTCCACAGAGTTGATGGCGCTGATACGGCGCCACGCCCTGACCCTGATTAGTATTCTGAAAATATCGCGATATGAAACGTCTGAGTTCAAGCCCAAATCCACCAGCACACTGACTGACGTTATACCGAGTCTCAGGAGATCTTTGAGTGGGACAGGTTCCTGGGGTGTTTCCTGCTGTCGTAGTCACGGGACGGTTCTGTTGCAGCCGCCGTATTGAGGAGCAGCACTTCTGGCTTGGCTGCACAACACAGGTGTGATTATTATAGTGCCAGGACTCAGGGGGTTTTATGTTTTCTACATGTTTTGCTACAGAAAGTGGTGTTTATGATACAGAACCTCTGTGCTGTGTCCTGGGGCCGGTGTGATGGAGTGTGTAAAGACTCCATCACAATAATAATATACCTCCAGACATCACGTCCCCTGATTATCTGATAACTCTGTCCTGGTTTGATGCTCTGGCTGGTGCGTGGATCTCTCTGGAGATTTAGAAGAGTTGTTGAATCCCGTCTTCTCCACTCCTGAGCGTGGACTTCCAGTCTCTTCCTCCTGGACCGGTATGGTGTGTGTTACGCCGTGCCACTCAGAACGGGCTCAGGGTGCGATGATGAGTGAGAGAGAGAGAGAGAGAGAGAGAGAGAAAGAGGATGTTTAACTCCTAACTGCTGCCAAAAATATCACATTTGTGGAACACGATACACACGGCGATGTGTCTCTCTCGGTTCTTCAGAAGAGTCTAATACTGTTCGTTAAACATACAGCCATCGCCATGTCCGTGCCCCTGAACTCCTGTTCCCACTTAAAGGAAGCCTTCTCTGTGGTGATGTGCTGAAATGTCTGTATTGATGTCTCTCTCTCTCTCTCTCTCTCTCTCTCTCTCACACACACACACACACTTCTGCTTGATTTCTTCTCCTGAATCTCACATCCATAAAGAGCTCTTGTGTTGGAGGAAGGTGATAAAATGAAGAACTTGAGATTAAGACTAATGTTTATATATAATAAATATAATTACATTCCAGCTGTGTAATTTCACTCTTTTGTTGGTTGATGGTTAATGATTATTTAAAACCTATATTTAGGTAAAATTATGCAGGTTAAACAGTCTAAAATTGGCTAATTTATTAAATGTTCAGTGGACCCTCGGACTGTGAGTAACCCGGTTCAAATTCAAATCAAATTCAAATTTTATTTGTCACGTACACAGTCATACACAGTACGATATGCAGTGAAATGCTTACACGACCGAGAGTGACCTTAAAAAGAGAATTAAAGCTTATAATAAGTAATAAATATGAATAAAAGAAATACGATAGAAAATTTTAATAAAAATAAAAATAAAATTTAACTAGGAAAAATGGAACTAAAAATAGAAACTGAAAATAGAAATGTACTGTACAGATATAAATATAATGGTGTGCAAATATGCATAGAAAAAGTGACTTTGTGCAATGGTTATTAAAGTGTCTTTGTGTAATGGTCCAGAATGTAAACGTAAACATGTAGTGTAGATGTGATGTGCGTGGAGTTGTCCATAGTGTCCATAGATGTATAAAGATTGATTGATTGTGAAAATATTGTGTTAATTCTGCCTAGTGGTGTGGTTGAGAGACCTTATCGCCTGCGGGAAGAAGCTCCTCCTCAGTCTCTCTGTGTTGGCCTTCAGGGAGCGGAATCGCTTCCCAGACCGCAACAGAGTGAACAGTCCATTGTTCGGTTTGCGAGCGTTCCGCAAGACGAGCAAAAATGTTTAATATATTTTAATAACAAATATGAAACCCCCTCCTCTCTCTGTCTCAATCACTGCAGCTCGGAGTCTTCTTGTAGACAAGTGGGTTTATTGTTCACCTGTACACTAGATGGCAGTAGTGAGTAAAGAGCGGAGAACAAGCAGCTGAACGCAGGAAGCAGAGAGCGTGTGTGTCATTAGTTTTTATTGTAACTATTTCATGCCCTTCTTTTGTTGTCAGTAAAGGCTCACATTACAGAACTATTGGCTCTGCGTTTTTCGAAGGTAAGGTGCAGGGTAATTTTTTATTTTTTTACTTTATATTTTGTATTAATTATTTTTATAGGAATATTTTTGGGTTGTGAAATAAATCGTCTAAGTTTCATTATTTAAAACTCTTATGGGAAAAATTTGCTTTGATGTTTGAGTGTTTTGATACACAAGCACACTTCCTGAACAGATTCCAAGGTTTAACTGTACACCGCAGCATTTTTCTTTGGTCTCTGCATTAGCGCCACCTTGTGGACTGGATGGTGGGGCAGAAGATTGTTTAAACGCTCAGCAACACGAGTTACACACTCTTTCTGTGTTTATAAGATACTTGTCAAAGTTTTTAATATTTCAAGGTCTTTAAGAAATTCAGCTGTTAAAAAAATCAGACACTAAACACAACGATCAGGAATCCTCAGTTTACCCATGATCCTCAGCTCTAACAGTCGGGTGTAATAGATCAGTTCTTACTAAAGCTCAGCCTCCGCGGTGATTAAACACTGTGACGTGAGATGAAACGCAGCGATAGGCGCAGCGGTACTCAGGAAGCACTCATGATTAGCTCACAGTTAGCGCCCGACCTGCTAGCGCCTCGCGTTTCCCGTGCCAGGTCTCAGGACACGCCCCCCGGTGGATAGAACGAAAAGAGACGGAGGACGGCGCGGCTGTAATGTGTCTCACACGGCTTTAGAGCAAACTTCAAAAGAGATTACCTCGTCGTTTAGCGGCTTTAATTCAATAACGCTCGACTGAATCAGGGCTCAGAAGGAAACGAGGGCGCCTGTGTGTGTGTGTGTGTGTGTGTCCTGACAGTAGGCATTATCAGGATCTGTGTCTCTTACTTTCAGTGTCGGGTGTTGAACCAAACTCAGACCAGAGTGGTGTTGAGTTCTTCAGTCTGATGGTCAGGAGCATCTGATCAGAACAGCAGCTGTGAACAATAAATAAAAAATCCTCTTTGATAAACTAACAGTAGACTTTCACACACACATAAGCGTGATGTGTATTATTTTTTATAACTGCACGACCCTGGTGTCTCCGTACTTACACAAGTGTCATGTGATCTTAATGAGGCGTGACATCACACACAGAGGTGTATTACATCACAATGTTGAGTAAAACAGCTGCATGGTGTAGACTAGCGTCTCTACACACTGCCTAGCGTACGGCGCGTCACATGGGGACACACAGTCCTAATCCGTCCTTCAGTATCAGAAAACTTTACAAAGCTCCAGCATCATGTGACTGCACCAGTGTGATGGAGACGATGGACTTCAACCCTCACACGTTCACCATGTCACCCTCGGGAATGAGCGGGGGTTATCTGTTGTACTTTAAACACTGACACAGAGCTGTGTGTTAATCAACGGGGTGTAACATTGTGTTAATAAAACTCACATCATAACCTCTTTCAGCGCTCAAAAGTTTGTACACCCCTTCTAACTCCATCATTTCTGATGTCAGAATGGTCAGAAATAACCATTATTAAACCTAGTGCTGAAGGTGTTTATTATCCCAAACACACAATAATCTCCTCTGAACAGTTGATATTGAGATGTTTATCTGCTCCTTCTGCTCTGTAAAGCTTCATAACGCCTCTAATCTGAGGTGCTGGTTGTTAATTGGTGATTTCTGAGGCTGGTGACTCTAAATGAACTTTTAGAGACGTTGAAGTAGGGCTGACCTTTTTGTGACAAAAATACGATTCACAATTATTTTAGTCAATATTGAGGTCAAAGTGAATTAAAATGAATCTTAATGTTGCACAATTAATCGCATTAAACAATCTAAATCATGATAGCTGCTTATTTAATCACGACTAGACTAGAGTTTATTACAGGTGATGTGTTGGAATGATCACGATACATCGGTGTTGATCCCATTCGCACTGTGATTCTGTGTCACGAGTTTATAAAGATACTGATTCAACATTATTACATTATTATTATTATTATTATTATTATTGTTATTATTATTATTGTTATTTTGTTCTAAGTAAACGGCATATAATTTGCTCCTAACACACATGACGCTGTGCTGCCTGCCAGTGTGTGAACCGTTTGATCACCGTTTGATCCCCTGTAGGATTATAGAGGAACTGCAACATTTTACTGCCTCACAAGCAAACACATAGTGATTAAACTGATTTAAGAGATTCTGGAGAGTAAATCAGGTACGCTAGGTGTTTAGGATGATGGAATGGGCTGGACGGCGCCTCCTGGGTTCGACTGGGTTTGGGGGTGAGGCCATGGTGCAGTGGAGACAAACTGAAACACACCCGGAGCGTCAGTGTGAGACAGCCGCACTAACGTCTTGTCTCTGATATCGTCTCCTCAGACGTGCAGGAATCTTAAAATATAACTGAAACTAGGACTGTGCTAATTGCGCGGCCCCGCGTCGGGGTAATAAAGTTCTGGTGGGGGTTTCTGTTCATTAATGCACCTCTCTGTAAATAAAACACGCCCCTGGGTCGCCCCTGGTTCCACTTACAGCTGGAAATGAGAGAGAATGAGAGAGATCACATGTTAAAGACACGTCCGGTGTCAACACACACGGTCCAGAACTGACTGGTGAGAGAGAGAGGGATCACACACTGATAATAAACATCTCCGTGTGTACTCCAGACCGTACCTGTAATAATCACTGACGTGACACTCCACTCTCCAGAGCGGGACACGCCCCCCCCCGGGGTCACGGGGTTAACCGCTTCTCACGAGACTCCATTGTTGGAATGGAGATGTGGGTCAGGAGACTCTAACCAGCCGAAAAGGTCAAACCCTGAGCAAGCACAAAACAACTGAATTAGCTGTCGCCATGGCAACCACTTGGAGACAAAGGTAGGAGTCGTGTGTGTTCCCTACGCTCGCGTTCTCCGTTAGCGTTAGCGCTCCTGACTGCTGAGCCCGGTTCCGGCGGGATTAGGTTTACACGCGGGTGTGAGTCTTCAGATTATTACTGCAGAGTCTCTGGGATTTTATTCTCATCTGAGTCCGTCGTCCACACGGCTGATGGTCTGAGCGTCCGGCGGCTCCAGGTTCCGCTCATGGGGAGGTTCCTCTGGTTCCTGCGGTCGATCTGAGGGACACTGAGACGTGTAGAAGAGCTTGTGTGTATCGCTCGACTCCAAACCGCTTCATCGGCTCAGGCTTCAGACAGACCGACAGAGACGCGGAGACGCAGAGACGTGGACACTAATGGAGAGTGAGACTGATGTCAGTTAGGGACCAGAGCAGT